>NC_084971.1:32879989-32891976 GCF_963691925.1 Scomber scombrus
GATCAGGCTCTTCTGCTGGATGATGGTGTTGTGAAGTGGAAGTAGAAGAAGTAGAAGAGTTTATCCAGTTAGTCTCCGCCCATTGACAAAACCATTTAAAAATGGCATATTAACTCAACAGCATTGTGTCCCCTTTACTCAGGGTGCATGCATGCCTAGATACCACTAGGGGTATAAATAAATAAGATTGCTTCCTTTTTTTTTGGCGAACTGTCCCTTTAAACTGTGAACAATGCAACTCCTTTCTCATAATGTCTTTATTTTCAATGTGATTAGCTCACGTGGACGCAGTGACTGATAGACGAGTAATCTTTATAGGTGTAATAACAACTGATTTGGTTCATATTTTGGTCATATCTGTATGATTTTGGGGTGTTTTCTAGTAGTTTCTCTCCACGTGCTTCCCAGCAGCAGCAGCAGCCGTCACCACCTGACCTGTGCAGCAGCAGCAGCAGCAGCAGCAGCATGGAGGCAGCAGCGAGAAGTCTGGACACAACACCTCACATTTTCAGGGTGGGGTTTCAAGAGCTGCGTCAAGTTAGACACAATTTAATATAGAAAACGCCGGAAGTTAATCAAGTTTCCCTTCAAAATAATAGCTTGAATGTGCGTCATCCACTGCAACAACAAAGAAAATCGGCAAGGAAGAAAGAAAATAAAAATATATGAAAATACACAAAATGACATATAAAAGATAAATATATGTTATAGTGTTGTTAAGAGGAAATTAGTTTGTTTCTCAGTATTTCTATATTTATATATGTTTTATTGGCTTTTTGAACATAACAGCCACACAACAGAAACATACAACATACAAAAAGAAAAATGATGAAGAAAACAGGCACAAAGTAAAAGTCCACGGCTGGGAAATAGATACAAGACAATAAGTGCTATTTATTTCATATGGAGTTACATTCATAAAGGTGGAAGGGTTGGAAGCTTAGCCCGAGGGTATTTAGAAATGGTTGCCAAATTCTCACAAATGTATCCGAGCCACATATTGTGAATCTCAGTTTCTCAAATTTGAAATACTGCATCACCTCCTGCATCCACTGAGTCCAGCTGTGAGGAAGAGGATGTTCTCCATTAGATAAGGAATCGATCTTTGCTCTCAGTGTTTCTTAGTTAAGTTCTGTAAACTTTGCACAACATGCTGGTGATATGAAAACATTTTGTGTTCACATCATAGACTGTATATAAGAAATGGACGTAACATCCGTGACGTCACCCATTGGTTTGTGGACTGCTGCTCGGAAGCCAACAGTTTCGGATCTGAGCAGCGCCATCTTGAAGATTTCAGGTGTATGCTGGGAAAAATAAAAACATGGATTCTACTTATATGGGCATCAGGAGGAGCATGAGGCGCCCTCCTGAACCTGTGAACCAATCAACCTGTCAATCACGACGTAGCCACGCCCTAATGCATACCCTGCTTTATCGTCAAATATAAAATCAGGGAGGCCAAAATGTCCCAAATGAACATCATACTGCATTGAAGAAGGCTTTAAACTAGCGATTGAGACCATAAACACATTTTGAAAACGTTTACTGAGGTTAGAAATCAAGTGAGAAGTTGGTGAATTCTCCATTGACTTGTATAGAGACAGAAGTCCTTTTGACACCAAAACGGTCGCCCCCTGGTGGCCTTTTGATAGAATGCAGTTTTGAGTTACTTCCGCGTTGGCATCATTTCAGAGGACCGGAACTCCCCCGCTGGGTTCACATGTATCTCTGTGGTTTTAGAAAATTCACCTGTAACATAACAAAACCAGGTTGGACAGAACGTGTGTGCAATTCAAGGTAAGAATGAGACACACTGATGACAGAAGGATTAACACTCTGGAGATACCGGTTTAAAAAGAGGGTTTTACCTCTAACGCAGCAATATGTTATGTACCATAATGGGCTCAAAATGGGATGATGTTTAAAAATATTTCAAAAATGAGGGAGGAATACATGTTTGCATATTTATTTAACAGCTATAAAAGTCTTCTTCTTGTTGTCTTTCTTTTTCAAAGCAACCCATAGCAATAGTGATTTTCCCTCTAAACTTCAATAAATGTTCAAATGATCCAATATTTCAGCAAAAATCAAAGATTAGAGGAAAAAGTCCAAAAACTGAAAACACATTTGTGTATCAGAACTTAGTTTTTTCTTCTCCTCTCTCCCATTAATCATCTCACCACCCCTCACATTTATCTGCTGACCCTTTGGAGGGGCCCCACCCCTAGGTTGGGAACCACTGGACTAAACTAGCTAACTGTATATAAAGTAGTGTAAACTAGCTCCACCTCCAGCAGCTACAACAGTAACATGCTGCTCTAACACTGATGCTTCACTATTAATAATCTAATGATGTCATAATAATAATATATCAGTCAGAGGACCAAACCACTACTTTTACCGTAATACTGCATACTACATCACTATAATACTGCAGTACTTTTACTGTAATACTGCATACTACATCACTCATAATACTGCAGTACTTTTACTGTAATACTGCATACTACATCACTCATAATACTGCAGTACTTTTACTGTAATACTGCATACTACATCGCTCATAATACTGCACTACTTTTACTGTAATACTGCATACTACATCACTCATAATACTGCAGTACTTTTACTGTAATACTACATACTACATCACTCATAATACTGCATTACTTTTACTGTAATACTGCATACTACATCACTCATAATACTGCATTACTTTTACTGTAATACCGCATACTACATCGCTCATAATACTGCAGTACTTTTACTGTAATACCGCATACTACATCGCTCATAATACTGCAGTACTTTTACTGTAATACTGCATACTACATCGCTCATAATACTGCAGTACTTTTACTGTAATACTGCATACTACATCGCTCATAATACTGCAGTACTTTTACTATAATACTGCATACTACATCACTCATAATACTGCAGTACTGCATACTACATCGCTCATAATACTGCAGTACTTTTACCGTAATACTGCATACTACATCGCTCATAATACTGCAGTACTTTTACCGTAATACTGCATACTACATCACTCATAATACTGCAGTACTTTTACCGTAATACCGCATACTACATCGCTCATAATACTGCAGTACTTTTACCGTAATACTGCATACTACATCACTCATAATACTGCAGTACTTTTACTGTAATACCGCATACTACATCACTCATAATACTGCAGTATTTTTACTGTAATACTGCATACTACATCACTCATAATACTGCAGTACTTTTACCGTAATACCGCATACTACATCACTCATAATACTGCAGTACTTTTATTAAAGTGGGATTTTTCATGCATGATTTTAACTTGTAATGGAGTTTTTTTTTTTTTTTTTTACATTGCAGTATTAGTACTTTTGCTGCAGTATTAGGATTTAAACACGTCTTATAGAATAGACAGACACGTGTGTTTTACTTTGAAAGTCTTGACAGGATGCGGCGCCTCCTCGTGCCGACAGTTCGGGAGACTTCGGCTCCGCTCGGAGAAACAGCACCGGACTGTATGGTGGAGAACCGATTCATATCTTTACCTTTTTCTAGGGACCGGCTGTATGATTAAGCTACAATCTTCAATGAGTAAGCATATCCCAGTAAGTGACATATTATCGTTAATGTCGTCTGCTGCCATTGTGTGTCTGTTTCTTGTTGTCTCTTCCTCCTTCTTCAGCTTGTGTGTGTTGTAGTTTTTAAATCGTTACCAGCTGGCCTTTTTTTCTCTCCCTTCTTCTGTTGAAATCACGGCCTGCTCTGCACAAACCCGGCTTCATATCACCATGACTCTTCCCTTTTAACGTGTCATTTAACGCTTTAACTACTAAACCAGCCGACTTCAGGTGTATTTCTCCTTTGTTTTCATGCATTTAAAGCGTATTGTTGGGTTTGTGTGAAGCGCTCGCGACGATGAGGAAGCTTTGGCTGACGGCTGCGCAGCTCGGAAGTTTCAATCGGATTAAAATCGGATTTTAAAATACAAAACAAGCAAAATAAGACATGACATTTGGTGTGTGGTTTCAGACATTAACTACCAGTCTGTTGCATGTAAAGAGTCGTCGTGTTTTGTCACAGGAAAGCAATGTGCAACCTATTTAGTAAGTCACATCCTCACAAGCTGCTCCTAACGCTGCCTATAGGCCTCTAATGCTGCTATATGATGGCGCCCAGTCTGCTCACACAAAGGACACTTTACAGCCTTGTAATGCAATGCCACAACATGTCTTGTGTTTATAAAGACTATTCATACATATATATATACATCTCAAGCTTCTTTTTTTCCCTCCACCTCCAACCTTTCCTTACATCACCTCCCTCTTTAAGCCATTTAAATGCTTGCTTTTAAAGAGCTTTTCAATATTTTTTTGTTGTTTTTTTTTTCTCAACACAGCCTGGATTAACAAAGCATACTTTAACAGCTTAGCTTTTTTTTAGTATTTGGAGCATAAAGCTGGTGAGAACCCCCCCCCCCCCCCCCTTTCCCCTACTAAGTGAGCCTTCAGGTATTATTACACCCTTTAATACACAGTTTAAAAAAATTGCAGTGAAACCATTTGTGAGTCAGATTTATTGTGATGATGATGATGATGATGAAGATGGAGATGATGGTGATGGTGGTGGTGATGATAATAACAGGGTGGATGTTAAAGCCCCTCAGCTTGGAGGCCTCATGGTGAGCTTCAACAGATATATTACCGAGCTGTCATAAAAAAAAAAAGACACATCCTTCCTATTGTACACTGGCAGCCATTTGTAAGGAAATTACACAGTGCTGCAGTGCAAGTTCATGTAACACACGGCAAGGTAGAGAGTTCATTTTTCCTCTCTTTTTTTCTTCCTTTCTTGTTGCCTTCCTGTGAATCATCATGTCGTCATCTTGACAAAAAAAACACCCCACGTCTTTACATGTTCGGTTTGGTGATTGCACATCACAGCTTGGCTCAAAGTGTGAAGAAGATAGTTCAGCATCATATTAGATAGAGCTGCATCGATTAATTAATTAATTAATCAATTATTTTTGATAATCAAATAATAGTTTCCAGTCACTTTTCAAATGCTCTGTCACACCAGTAATTCTCAGGTTGCAGCCAAGGCTTTGACAAACTATTAACTCATGTTTTCACTATTAATTAATCTGCTGACTTTGTTCTCGATTTGATAATTTTGTCTATAAAATGTCATGTGTGCTTTGGTGAAGGTCTGAAAGCTCTAAATAAACTAAAACTCTGCATAGAGCTCTAAGTGTGCAGAAACGTCTTCAATCAGTTTGTCCATAAAATGTCAGAAAATAGGGAAAAAATGCCATTTATTGTTTCCTAGTGTCTTTAAATGTGTCAGTTTTGTCCAACCAACAGACAAAACCCCCAAAATGTTCACTTTACTGTCATGTGTGACAAAGTAAAGCATTAATTCACCACATTTGAGAAGCTGAAACTAGTTATCCTTATTCATTTTCAATCAATCGACTAATCATTGCTGCTCTGGTTCTAGATTTTCACATTTTAAGTATTACTGCTTTTGTGTGTCATACATGGCAGTAAACTGAATATGTGTCTGTGGGTTTTCGGCATCTCTTTGAGCTGTGGGGAAATAACAAAAGTGCAGTTTCACAATTTTCCTGCCAACTCATGGACTAAACTGTTAATCTAGAAGATAATTGTCAGATTAATCGATGATTCAAATAACATGAGACACCAGATACACAAACAAACACATGGAGGTGACTTAACATTTAGGCTGTTTGATTTCATGTCCTTTGTCTGAGGGAAAAAAGTAGTTTTTTGTCTGGTATAATTGGACAGTGGCTGTTTTTGAAAGTTTTATATTCTTTGTATCGTAATTTTGGTCAAACACCCAACTTGTGAAATGGCTGTTTTGCTTTTTGGTCGACATTTTGGTGTAAAAAAAAAAAAAGCAGCTCTGGAAATGATCCACTGAGGTTTGGTTATGAAATGAGAGATGCAGTATGAGTATCAAGGCCAATATTGGGCTGTAAAAGATCTCCTGATGGAGTTTGGGGTGTGTGTGATACAAATTACTGAAGTCTAATATCAGCAGTTTAAAATGGGGGCAGCAGCTGAAGTGAAGTGAAATGATAGTTGTGGTTATTGTTGAATCTGCTGTTGTGTTTTCAGTTATAATCCTTTGTTCAGTAAAATGTCAGAGTCCAATGTGCCGGATTAACAGTCTAATGTCTTTTCATATATAATCCTTTACAAAGAAGAAATCCTCCTAACGAGTAAATGTGCCGTATTTTTTAATAACTCGACCCGATTCAATTAAAAACCCAATATTTAGGATTAGTGTTTCAGATTATCTAAAGTAATGGAGAACTTCCTCAAAGCCTCAGAGGCCTCGACTACGAAGCAGGATCTGGTGTTAGTGAGGTAACTTAAGGTTTAACTCTCAGGTTTTAGTTAACCTCCCCAGTTTCAGTCAATAAACTCAACTACACATGTATAAATTAAGGAATGTGCACAAGCCCATTTTTTATGGTCAACTAACCAGTGGGTATAACTGACGAATAACCAAATATTTGCTGCCGACATTCATAAGGGTTAAATAGATAATGCGTCAAAAGCTAACTTTCAATATTCATAACAAACAACAAGCTTTAACTGTGCTAACTTGTATTTATTTAAATGATAATCAGCCTTCATTTCTCTACTGAAACACATTAATTAAAAGAAAAAGTCTTATAGGGCTTACAGACCCCTAAAAATATAACAGTGTGGATTTTGTTTTCTCCCCGTCATAAACAACACTGCGCATATCCTTAACAATCATGTTAGCAATGAGAGACGTAAGGTTAATTTTCTCTCTGAGACTTTTGTTCCAGATGTTGACGTAGTAGTTTGTTGATTATGGTCAGGTCCGTCTCCCTTAGTAACCGTCACAGCAGACAGCAGCTTTTTGTCCATGTGAAACCACGATAGCTCAACTCTGCTCCACATATTTCACACCTGACAACATTATCCTTTACTTTCTTTCTCTGTAATTTGGCATTTTTACATTTTCACCAGAAAAAAGGGCTTATTTTATGAGAAATTACAGGAAGTCCTCTCCCATTAGCACAAGCTTCACAGCAGAGTGTTCAGGCCCAGTCGAAACAAGTCAGCGCTGTATTTATCCAGCAACAGCCGCACGATAGAAACCTCATCAGCCATTCTCCAGAAAATTACCTGCTGTATTCACACATGGTCTCAATCAGACATTACATGGACTTTGTTTCAGGGAGCGTAAAATCTGTTTAATGTCTGGTTCGACCAATTATGACATTTGCGGTCACACGTACAGCTCCTCTGGGTAATGTCTGTAAACTTTTAGGCTTGCAGTTAGGACTGGGTATCATCTAAAAAATTATAATGTCTGAACCAATCCAAGTACAACTGAGTACTTAATTCGATACCCATTACACATGTAGTGCTCTGTCTTTTATCCGGTGTAACAGGCGTGTAGTGTAGACACACTTTAGAGCGTTTGGGTGGCATCTTGGCTGCTGAACTTCTAAGCGTGCTAACTCAAATTCACCATTACTTCAGTGGGTCAATAACATGTTGCATTAAACCCGAGAACGCTTGTGTTGATTGGCTGTGATCAAGTCCATACAAATAGTCATATTTTCTAGATCTGGGTGCAAAAAGGATCGATTGCAGGTATTGTTTGACGGTAGATGTTTCGAGAATGCTTTGTATCGATTGATTTCGGTCGATACCTTAAAGGGAACGAGTACTGATACCCAGCCCTTGTTGCAGTGCATGTGTGGAAGGGGCTACAGAGGACTAAAGAAACTAAAATATATTCACATTTAAGAAACTAGACAATTGTATTATTCTTCGTGTTGCAGCTGTAATCACCAGGAGCTGTTTTTTCAGGGTAAAAAGTGCTTTTTAAAGCAAGAATCTCAAACTAAAGAGCACCAAATCTCAACAGAAGCTCTCTGTGTCCTCAAGTTTTTGTGTTTTTTTTAAAAGCCTCTTCTTCTTCTTGTTCTTGTTCTTTCTTCTCTCTTCTTTCTCTTCTTCATGTCTCCCTCTGTGTCCTGCAGCAGTTCTGTGGTGTTCTGGGTCACACATTTATGGAGTTTCTGAAGGGCAGTGGGGACTACTGCCAGGCTCAGCACGTTGCCGCCTATGCAGACGAGTGAACAGCCAAACTCGCCATCGATCCAACGCACTTGAGCCACAGAGGAGGGACCCCGAAAGTTGGCAGGACCGGGACGCCTCCCAGAACCAGCGACAACTCGGCCTGGATGGGGTAACTCCACCCGCTGCACACTGCCCTCGTCGGCTTCCGCCTGGCCCGAATCAAGGTGGAACCAGCCTTGTTTTTTTTTCTTCCTTTTCTTTTGTTTTAGTCAAAGGAGAGGGTTCTGAGTTATTGTTTTTTTCGTTCCTGCTTGTCCACCCCCCTTTTTTTGGTCGCCAACTTTCCCAAATTTCCCCGTTTCCTGTCGCAGCCTTCGTATTTTTTTTGTTAGTCTTGCCAACCTCGGAAGAAAGAGCGAAGGATTTCTGTTTCTGGGCATCTGGAAGCTCATCAGACTTTTTTGTTTGACATTCCCTCCGGGTTTAACTACGTGTTTACATTAGTGTTTTTTTTTTCTTTATTAACTCTGTGGAAGACATTTGGAGTTGTTTTTTTTCTCGTTAAGTTTAATTTTTTTTAACGTTGTCACAATGGCTCGTATGAACAGACCGGCCCCTGTGGAGATCACTTACAAAAACATGAGGTTCCTCATCACCCACAATCCCACCAACGCCACCCTGAACAAGTTCATCGAGGTGAGCATCGTTTGGTTAAAACATAACTTAGTCAGATTTCATTTAAAGTAGCTGGTTTGAGGATAAAGATATTTTTTTCTTAAATATTTTGAGTAATAAGGAGATAATTAAACGTAGGAGAGCGTCTGAAAACACGTTTTAACTAAAGATAAAATTATATTGAGGCAAAGTTTGAGGTAAATGACAGAAACTAAAAGACAAATCTCAGTTAGAAGTAAAATGTTCAAGAATTAAAGCAGCTGTGTGAATTTTACGTCAATTCTTTGTTCTAATAAATGCTCCAATTTCAGGAGCTGAAGAAATACGGAGTCACCACCGTCGTGAGAGTTTGTGAGGCCACCTATGACGCCACCCTGGTGGTGAAAGAGGGAATCCAAGTTCTGGTGAGTTCAAACTGTGATTCGATTTATTAAACCAAAGCTAATAATGTTGTTTTTGGGTTGTTTTTTTTGGTCCTTTTATCTCCTGCTATGTGTGGCCGCTCAGTTTCTCGTGTAAAAAGTATCAGTATTATTAACAAAAGAAGTGCGCTCACGATGAATTTTAAGATTCAGAGTTCACAACTTTACTCTTGACTTTTATCTTTTAGATCTATAGAAATTTAAATGGTTTAAAATCAATGTTGTCCTTTTTTAATTTTCAAAGCATTTAGTATCAAACAGAACAGCTGATCTCAAGGTACGCTTTATGTAATACTTTAACGATTTGCAGTTTGCCCCAAAAGAGTTCATGTGTCTTTGTTTAGAGATGGAAAAGATAAGATGAGATAAGATAGTCCTTTATTACACATTCCTTTTACCTCGGAAGTTTGGAAATCGGAGCTGGTAATGACGTCGCACCCGAGTGTGATTCATTCCAGTTCAATAAGTCAGAAACCAGTTCTAGCCAGTTTAGCCATTGATGGAAATACCAGGTGATAAAAACACAAATTTTGCCAATAAAATCACATATAACAATACATCCATAGATAGAAGTCGGACAGTGCTGCACCTACGACTGATTTAATGAGACATAAATAAAACAGAAATGCTCATAAACAGGATGAAACTACTAACTGTCACACTGTTGATGCTCAGAGCAGCCACGTTGGCTTTTTAGGTCGTTCTGGTTCTAAGTTCGTCCAACTTTCCAAATTGGAATTCCGACTTCGGTGGGACGCTCCAGTTGAAATTTCCAACTGGGAACTCGGAAATTCCGACTTCTGATTACAACTAATAAAAGCTTTATTGACATTATATTAAGGGTCAGACAACAATCTAACGAAATTTAGACGGCACTCCCTGAGCCAAAAGAACACTTAAGACAATTAAAACCAATTTAAGACATAAATAAAACATTGATAATCTTATAAGGGCAATAAAGTGCAATATGCTATAAAAAAGGTGCAAAAACAGCAAACAGCACATATAAATAAGTGGCTGCAACTGTTGATTATTTCTTCTATCATCTCTTAAGTCTTTAAAATATCATAAAAAGATTAACTTCAACTTTCTAGAGCTCGAACTTGCTTCTCAAAATGGCTGGTTTTGTTTTAACAGCAGTTTATAATGAAAATATATTCATTCGAGAAGCTTAAACCAGCAAATGTCTGGCTTTATATATAATTAACAATTATCTGTTAATTGACTTTTAGCTATAAACTGTTTCAGTACAAATTAAATAGTCTAAATGTCAGCTGGTAGTTTTTTCCTCTCTCAGCAGCTCTGCACCATTTTGTACTAAGATCAGTTTAAAGACCTACGAACTGATTATTATTCTAGCTCTATCTTCCTTAAATGTGTAATTATTAAAAACTATGTGTAACCACTAAAAGAAATCAAATAAAATGTCATGAGAAGACACTGATACTGAGGGGAAAAACCCACCCTGCAGCCGTCCCTCCCCCTACAACAACATTTCTCTTTCCCTGCAGCCGGTTCAACCCTCACACTTCTTTTGTTTTGGTTTCCAAGAAAACTGGGCCAATGACGTCATATCCTCCTCCTCTCTCTCTCCCTCACTCCTCCTCCCTCTTCTTCTTCTTCTTCTGCTCCAGGATTGGCCGTTCGACGACGGCGCTCCTCCCTCCAACCAGATCGTGGACGATTGGCTGAACCTGCTGAAGCTGAAGTTCAGGGAGGAGCCGGGCTGCTGCGTCGCTGTGCACTGTGTGGCGGGGCTGGGGAGGTGAGCGCTCGCTGTCATTAAGATTAAAGTATTATAATCTTTATCCAGCCGCCGCATCATATTTTAACATGTGAGCTCTGCTGGTGGAGATGTTACACGTGATGCAGAAACAGTCAGGAAGCTTTTAGTTTATTAGTTTACTGACAGGAAAGGTTTTAAAAGCTGTTTTGGTGATTTAATTTAAGTCATTTTTTATTTAAAACTACAAACTTTTGTTGCTTCCAGCTGCTAATATTCACTAGTTGTTGCTTTTCTTTGCCTTATATCATTATTACATTTTATATATTTTAGGTTTTGGACAAAATATGCAGTTAAAAATATCTACTGGACTCCTGGAAAGTGAAAATGACCCCTTAGATAGACTAAATATTTAACTGATTAATCAAATTATCCACAGATTAATGGTAATGATGATACTATAAACAGCTTCATGCAGTTATTAGAAGCTTTTACTTTTCAGGAATGATCTTACCGCCTTATTTTGATGTCTTAATAAAATTAGACATTTTTGATTTAACCTTTATTTAACCAGGAAGTCTCTTGAGATACATTATGTGCTTTTATAAGGGAGATCAGTAGGTGTCACAAATCTACAACAGTCTCATCCACACAACGTAAGAAATATACGAGATAATCATGCAGTATTTAAATATTTTCTTGGATTCTGGGAAATTGAAATTGGCCTTTTTCATTGATTTCAGACATGAAATAGATTACATATTTAACCAATTAATCAAAATATCTACAGATTTATGTTAATGATATTATGATTATTATTAATATTCCTCAGTTAATTCATTTTTTAAGTGTATGAAATGTTAAAAGAACTGAAAGAAAATAGTATTACCAGTGTTTTAGAGCCCAACCTTCACATTTGAGAAGCTGGACCCATCAAGTGATTAATCAATTATCAAAATAGGTGCATTAATTTAGTGAGGACAAAGTGAAAGTGTGGATTTGATCTTTTTGTTGTTGTTTCTGTTTTTACTCTCAGACTCTAAACAGGTTTTGTGT
>NC_084971.1:33192176-33452176 GCF_963691925.1 Scomber scombrus
TTATCTGGTTTGGCTTTATATGGCACTGGCCCACCCAGGCCCTAATGTAGCCACGCGCCTGCTCAGCACTGTCCTCTCTCAGCAATGCTGTGAATGACTATGAATGTCAATTGGCCCAGTAGAGGGTGCTGTTGTAAACACATTATTCTTACAAGTTCATTTGTTTTCTTGTGAGACAAGAATTATAACTCTCTATATTTTTCATTGAAATCTCCAACTTCTTCAACACCAGCTGGAGATTTAACTTCTCTAGTGTGTCAACAGTTTGTCCCAAAACCTTCTTTTGGCCTGTTGTGTCTGAATAGTCACATCTCAACTTCCTCATCTAATATATAAAAAATGCTGCAGCTCAATATTTGGAGGTTAATGAAACCCCCCTGCATCATCAGATGGTGTAATAAGTCAGAGTGCAGTGTGTGTGTAGCTGAATGTAAAAACTTACCTTTCACAACAGTCAGATGTAAGGTGGAATTATGACATCCTTTTCTGTTCTGGGCTTCACAGTAATAATTCCCACTGTGTTCAGGTCTGACATCAGTGATGGTGAAGATCTGTCCTGATGCTTTTGGTGAGTCTTCATTCTCCTTGTACCAGGTGTAATTAGCTGCTGGGTTAGCATCACTGCTACAGGTCAGATTCACTGAACTGCCCTCCACTATCTCAGCAGAGGGACTCACTGACACAGAGGGAAGCTTTGGAGCATCTGGAGGAGATATATCAATATGAATGAAATATTAATAGAGGAACATTAGTATGAATTAACAATAAAATGAGGAATGGTCGCATTAGTACAACATGTTGTTTTGAAGCTGCTCATTGAACTACAGCAGCAGACTGAATATGAAGCAGGAAGAGCTGATGAAAGAAGACATGATCAGACAAATCTTTTCATCTTTCATTCAACAGCTGCTGACAAGTCCAACAGCTGTTGCTTTCTAAATAATCTGTTTCACTCACATTTCACATCAATAGAGATGTATTCAGATGTCCTCTTCCCCAGCTGGTTCTCAGCTGTACAGTAATACTCTCTAGAGTCAGAGGACTGGATGGAGCTGAAGACAAGCTGTGGTTCTTTACTGAGAGGTTGAAGGTCTGGATTTAGATTCTTCTTGTACCAGGTGTGTTTAGCTGCTGGGTTAGCATCACTGCTACAGGTCAGATTCACTGAACTGCCCTCAATGATTTCACCAGAGGGACTCACTGACACAGAGGGAAGCTTTGGAGCATCTGGAGGAGAAAACATAGTTGGTCAACAGTGGAATAACTGACACAATGTAAGAAGCAAATGTTTGACACAAAGTGAGGAGTGAAAGTTGATTCCCTCGTTGCTGCTCATGTTAAAATCAACTGTCTGTTACCATGGATACATTTTGACATTGTGTTAGTGACATAGTTAGGTAAACTCACACACTGAAGGAGAGCGGTAATCCTCATGTCCTTTCAAAGCACAGGAGATGTTGTCACCAGAATTAAACTGCCCTGAATAAAGAGAAGTTTCCTCCTCCATCATTTTCTGTCCGTTCTTGAACCAGACGTAAGAAATACGACCTGCTGGACTGCAGCTGCTGAGACATTTCAGCTCTGCCTCCACATGAGACTGATGGACTGTTATTGTGATCACCTGCACCTGGAGAACTGCATATGTGAGGAAGGACCCAAAATGTCATTTGTTACCAGTAAAATACAAAAACATACAGTCACAATAACCTTTGTAGTCATGCTGGGTGAAATAATCCAATCAAAAGTGTAAACTGAGGAAAGTACTCAATATAATCAAATCAGTTCTATGTGAAACTCTTCAACAATAACTATTCACCACTTTCACTCATCATCAGTTTGTGTTCATCAGTACCTGTGACAGTCAGAGTTGTTCCAGGTAAACTACTCCTCCATTCAAAGCTTTGTGTTTTAAATGTGAAGTGATACTGGGCTAAATCGCTCTCTCTCAGGTCAGAGATTCTCAGAGTGGAGCGTCCTCTCTCTGTTTCAAGGACCTGAACACGACCTGTATACTGGGAGTCTTTACTAAGGTCCTCAGGCTGTGAGGGATTCTGCCACTGATGACTACGATCAGGACTGAACCAGAATGATAATGTGATATAATGTTCATAACTGCTGTATGTGCAGGAAATGTCCACTGATGAGCCTCTGGAGGCACAGATACTTCTCTCAGTGTAAATCACTCTGTTGCAGGATAGATCATAGACACCTGAAAGATAAAACATAATTTAAAACAGCACCATTATTAAATCACAAAAAAAAAAATTTTCTCGACTGTTTTTCTTCAGTCTCTTGAATTTGGGTCCACCTGCTCAGCTTAAATGACAGACGCTGTTTCTGGTTAGACACATAGATCCATGAATTTGATCCACTTCTATATGATGTTTGAATAACATGCTGCCCCAGAAACATGAACATACAATGTATAGTACAATAGTTTAAAGGTTCCACTAGATGTGGTTATGTTAGTGGGAGACTCTGTTGTAAACTCACACACTGAAGGAGCAGGATGATGCTCAAATCGTTTTAAGGCACAGGAATAGCTGTCTGCAAGAGGAAAGTTCCCTTCATAAGTAGAAGATGTTTGATCCTGAATTTTCTGTCCATTCTTGTACCAGATGAAGGAAGAACGATCAGGTAGACGACAGCTGCTGCGACACTCCAGCTTTGCCAAGGAAGGATTGATTGTTGATGGGATCACCTTCACCTGGAGATCTGGATCTGTGAAGAAAGAACAGAAATATAATTCATGTTCATACACACACAAACATTCACATTAACATTTCATGATATTAATAATTTGAAATTCAATTATATCTTCCAATGAAAATGTTACCTGTTACAGTCAAAGTGACTCCAGGTGAACCAAAATATTTCCCTCCTGGTTGGTTTGTTACGAACCTGAACTTGTACTCAGCTGAGTCTCTCTCTCTCAGGTCTGTGATTCTCAGAGTGCAGTTGTTCTTATCACAGTGATACTGAACACGACCTGCGTACTCTGAGTCTGTTCTCAGATCCACAGCTTCATCATTACTCCATTTAGTTAACCAAAATGTTTCATCAACTGCAGTATCAACATCATTTATCCTGGATGGGTAACTGTAGATGCAGTTTATGTCCACTGTTGATCCTTTTAAGGCACAGATGTGAGTAGGAGTGTAAGTCACTCCCCAGCCATCCTGACCCTGTACCACTGTAACACAGAGCACATCAGAAACCACAATCACATTTATAACAAGTTAAGAATCAGTGAATAAGACAAAGTGGATCATGGCACCAATATGATTTTATCTGCAGCTGTGGTCATTTAAAGTTCCTCATCGTGCATCAATCTAACTAGAACTGAACTGGAATACAGTATTTTATCATTTGTTACTGCTGAGTGTTTCAGCTTTAGTCCATTCATTCTGCAAGTTTATATTGTTGTTTTGCCTGTTTGTTGTACTTTGGAAAAAGCTAAAGGTGAACACCTGAAGTGTGTCTCTTATATACAGGACACCAAGTAATGTTTACTTATATTCAACATTTGAATAATCTTTCACCTCATGCTCATTTTCAGCACTTTATATTTCCCATTTTGAACGAAGCCTGGAAGAACGCAATAATATAAAAGTCCAAAAACAAACTGATTTCTTTGAATTTACTGTACAAAGAAATTATTTTAGTTGCTGTTCAAAGTTAATCTATCTGCACTGAGGCAGAGCATGATACAGTGTGAAGGTGAAGTGAAGGAACAAGAATATATTGAAGCTGTGAACATTAATGTGGTTTTAGTAAACAGGATGAGAAGTAGACGCTGCATCATCAGAGTCTGTGCTTGTTGCAATGACGTTCTTATCTATTGGTTCTTTGGTCAAGCTGCTTCTCAGTAAAGTGTGAAAACCACCAAGAAATGCAGGACATGACATCAGGGAAAGTTTTTAGTGGCTAACCTAAAATAAGTTTTCAGAGTACAGAGTGCAAAAGCTATCAGATCTAAAACATCATGATAAGATCATTTGCATTGTTGTATCATAGAACTATGAATATATTCAAATGCATGTATAAAAATATATGATTCTTACAATCTATGGAGGGAGGGAGGACAAACCATATCAGCCAGGCCCCACCCCCACCACTCATGACGCAGACACAGCTCTACATCTCATTAGTTATTATATTAGTTCAGCAATGAATACTGATATATTTCAAGCCATTTTCCCTTCATTCAGAGGCTAACAGGTATAGTGAATGTTTGGCCAGTTAAAAAGTTATTCATCGTACTGCATCACACATACATCCAAGCTAGAAAAAGGTTGATCTTGGATATTTTTAATTTACTTCCTTAAAATTACTTCATGCTGCTCTGAATAAGTGTGCTAAATGTCCTACAATGTAAATGTAGATATACAGTACCTGACACAGAGAGAAGGAAGACAGCAAATCCACTCGCTGTTGCTGTTAAACTCATAGCTGCTCCTCTCATCTCTCTGTGAGGCTTCAGAGACAATAAAATACATCAAATAATGTACACAACATCTAATAGTCATATCAGTAAACTGTTCTACTTACAGCAGAGAAGGACGTTGTCCGTTAAGATGCTCGTCGTCTGTGATCTGTGAGCAGAAGTCAGATATCAGGACGTTAAATGAAGTTATTTCCTTCCTGTTTGTTACTATTATGAATATGTAGGAGGAGCCAAATGTGACAACCAAGTTTTACTGTTTTCTGAAGAGTTAATATAATCTATGTTAGAGAGAATAAGAGACCAGTATTCTGGCCTGTTTATAATTTTAAGAGAACGAAGAGAAATAATGAGACTTAACAAAAAAAAAAAATTAATCTTTATCAGTGGAAACATTTCATTGTGTAAAAATAAATATGACATATGTGACGGATGTGTGACATTTGGTTTGATGCATTGCATCACTACAATCTGAATAAAACACCCAATTCTAACATTTTTTCAGCAAAACGAATCTAAAACTACCTTCAGGGCTAGACACCACAGGAGGTCAGTGATGATGAAATATGTTGTTTTGTTATTCAGGTGAACTGAGCCTTTAAAGCAGACAGTGGAGGGAGACCTCAGTGATGAAGCCTGAAGCTGCAACACTGAAGCTTCACCACTAGATGGCAGTGAAACAGCAGAGATACTGAATCACAACCCTGAGACAACATTGTACCATCCATCACTGACTGTTTACACACATTTAAAGTTACTTTTAGTAATTTTCACTTCTTATGATTGAGTTGCATCTTAACATGTTTACACTTGACATTAAATTCATTAATCATTACAGTTAGAGGTTCAGTTTCAGAAGCATTGATTGTTCACATTGGTGACCTTGTTGTACAGTAGTTGAACAAACTCTCACAGTCGAGGTGTCTAAGTATGAAAATGATTCAGTCAGTGATCTACAGCTGTCACTAACAAATATGGACTGTTATACTGAAAAGGCTTCATACTCAGTAAACTGCCACACAGTCTGCTTCACTGAGTGACCCCAAAGAGTTTAAATGCACTGAAAAGAAGATAAACAGCTAACATGATAATTATGGTCTTCTTCAGAATAATAAATAAACAATTATGTGGATTGTCATGGCATAAGACTTAAGTCATGGTCCATCTGCTCCTGCTGATAGTTTTGGATTATTTTACGGTCACATTGTGAGAGTGTTTTGTTTTGTTTTTCAAAAGGAAGGTATGTCACTTTTAATGTGTTTCTATTTAAACAAAGAACATCTCAGTACACAATCTATCTGACAGAACCAAGAAAATATTTTTAATCTCTGCCCTCAATATTCAGCCTTTTGTCCATCCATCCATCCACGCATCTTCTTTCCGCTTTATCCAGGGTTGGGTCGCGGGGGCAGCAGCCTAAGCAGGGAAGCCCAGACTTCCCTCTCCCCATCCACTTTGTCCAGCTCTTCCCGGGGGATCCCGAGGCGTTCCCAGGCCAGCCGAGAGACATAGTCTCTCCAGCGTGTCCTGGGTCTTCCCCGGGGTCTCCTACCGGTGCGACGTGCCCTAAACACCTCACCCAGGAGGCGTCCGGGGGGCATCCTAACTAGATGCCCGAGCCACCTCATCTGGCTCCTCTTAACGCGGAGGAGCAGCGGGTCTACTCCGAGCTCCTCCCGGATGACCAAGCTTTTCACCCTATCTCTAAGGGAGAGCCCAGCCACCATACGGAGGAAGCTCATTTCGGCCACTTGTACCCGCGATCTCGTTCTTTCGGTCACTACCCAAAGCTCATGACCATAGGTGAGGGTATGAACGAAGATCGACTGGTAAATCGAGAGCTTCGCCTTTCGGCACAGCTCCCTCTTCACCACGACAGATCTGTGCAGAGTCCGCATTACTGCAGACGCTGCACCGATCCGCCTGTCGATCTACCGCTCCATCCTTCCCTCACTCGTGAACAAGATCCCAAGGTACTTGAACTCCTCGACTTGGGGCAGGATCTCATCCCCGACCCGGAGGGTGCACTCCACCCTTTTCCGGCTGAGGACCATGAACTCGGATTTGGAGGTGCTGATTCTCATCCCGGCCGCTTCACACTCGGCGGCAAACCGATCCAGTGAGAGTTGGAGGTCACGGTCTGATGAAGCCAACAGGACCACATCATCTGCAAAAAGCAGTGACCCAATCCTGAGGTCATCAAACCGGACCCCCTCAACGCCCTGGCTGCGCCTAAAAATTTTGCTGACAAAGGGCAGCCTTGGCGGAGTCCAACCCCCACTGGAAACAAGTCCGACTTACAACCAGCTATGCGGACCAAGCTCTGACACCGGTCGTACAGGGAACGGACGGCCCGTATCAGGGGGTCCCATAACCCGTACTCCCGGAGAACCCCCAACAGGACCCCCCGAGGGACACGATCGAATCACTTCTCCAAATCCACAAAACACATGTGGACTGGTTGGGCAAACTCCCATGCACCCTCAAGGATCCTGCAGAGGATGTAGAGCTGGTCCACAGTTCCACGACCCGGACGAAAACCACATTGCTCCTCCTGAATCCGAGGTTGGACTATCCGACGGACCCTCCTCTTCAGTACCCCCAGATAGACCTTACCAGGGAGGCTGAGGAGTGTGATCCCCCTATAGTTGGAACACACCCTCCGGTCCCCCTTCTTAAAAAGAGTAACCACCACCCCAGTCTGCCAATCCAGAGGCACTGCCCCCAATGTCCATGCGATGTTGGGGAGTCATGTCAACCATGACAGCCCAACAACATCCAGGCCTTGAGGAACTCCGGGTGGATCTCATCCAGCCCTGGGGCCCTGCCACTGAGGAGCTTTTTGACCACCTCAGTGACCCCACCCCAGAGATAGGAGAGCCCACACCCGGGTCCCCAGGCCCTGCTTCCTTACCGGAAGGCGTGTCGGTGGGGTTGAGGAGGTCTTCGAAGTATTCCTTCCACCGATCCATGACGTCCTGAGTCAAGGTCAGCAGGGCGCTGTCCCCACCATACATAGTGTTGACGGTGCACTGCTTCCCCCTCCTGAGACGCCGGATGGTGGTCCAGAACCTCTACGAAGCCGTCTGGAAGTCGTTCTTCATGGCCTCACCGAACTCCTCCCATGTCCGGGTTTTTGCCTTTTGTCCTGTTCAGTTAAACTGTGTCATTGTTTTCATGTTGGTGTATTCAGAGTCTGAACATGCACTGAAAGTGTGAAGAGATGCATCAAACCAACTGTCACACATCCGTCACGTGGTTTGTTTTTTTCTACAGACTGAACTGTGTTCACACTTAAAGATTAAGATGATAAAAATCTCATTATTTCTCTTTTCTCTTTAAATTACTAACAGGCCAGAACACTAAGGTCTCTAATTCTTTCTAACATAGATTATACTAAGTCTTTGCAAAACAGGAAAATGTGTTTTTAACTTGTGGGTTTACTGTCATTTGGCTCCTCATGCATATTCATAACAGTAACAAACAGGAAGGAAATAACTTCATTTAACGTCTTGATATCTGACTTCTGTTCACAGATCACAGACAACAAGCATCTTAACAGACAACGTCCTTCTCTGTTGTAAGTAGAACAGTTTACTGATATGACTATTACATGTTGTGTACATTATTTGATGTATTTTATTGTCTCTGAAGCCTCACAGAGAGATGCGAGGAGCAGCTATGAGTTTAAATACAGCAGCCAGTGGATTTGTTGTCTTCCTTCTCTCTGTGTCAGGTACTGTATATCTACATTTACATTGTATGTGTGATGCAGTACGATGAATAACCTTTAATACAACACTCTACAACAACAAATATTTGCTTCTGTACCTTCCTGTTAGCTGTTTAATGAACGCAAAATGGTAAAATTAATAATAATAGTAATGATAATGTCAGTATTCATATTAAGATGTTAAGCTGTGTCTGTGTCATGAGTGCTGGGGGTGGAGGTGTCTGGCTGATATGCTTTGTCCACCCTTCCTCCACAGCATATGCATATATTCACAGTTCTATTATGGTACAACAATGCACTGCAAACTATGACAGTTGCCCAACCCTGTGAAAACGTATTGACACCTAGCTGCTTTCCCACACGCCATGTTCTGCATTTCTTTCTCGTTTTCACACTTAGCTGAGCAGCAACTTGACCAAAGAACAAAAAAAGAGGAAACTAAAGACAAGCACAGACTCTTTAATGATTCAGTTGTTTCTTCTCATCCTGATCAGTAAAACAACATTAATGTTCACAGCTTCTAGACGGTCCCTGCGCACTCGTCTCACAGCCAGCTGTACATAGAGAACAATGTTATTAGTCCAGCTAGGAGGACAGCTCGTTTGGTCAAAATAATGTTGTAGCTCGTTTTCTACCTTTTAACAACTGTGTTTTAACAACTTTTCTTTTTTGAGTTATCGTCTTCGTCTTCTTTCATTGAGTTTTATTGATGGCAACCAGCTAACAGGTGCATTTACCGCCACCTACTGGATTGTAGTGTGGGTCATCAGATGAGCACAATTAAGTACCCGTTTGAAATGTTCTTGTTAATGAGTGTGCCATAATATTAAACTATGACACAAAATACAAAAATATCTCCAACAGACCTGGGATTTTTCTCCATCCATATAGGCCACATGCAAGAACATTTTAAAGATAATATTCCTGTTATTCACAACAAGGGCGTACAAATTATGCATAGATCCCATTTTCAAAACAGTGCTTACAGTAACTCATTTGAAACATATTGCCCTGGGAGGAAAGGTCCAAATGGAGACTATAGTGCATCAGTGCAACAAACAAAAAAAATCTGTATTATATCAGAATGCTGCTATCCACATCAACATTTTAATTTTGTAAACTGACTGATGTATGCAGCGTGGCTATCAGCTACCACATCTATGCCGTGGCCCTCAGTGGGAGAAGTGTGAAGGACAGCGGCCTAACAGCGCTGTGGGAAATGTGGGCAGGAGGGTTGCACTGTCAGTCAAACTAAAGAAAAAGGCCACATACTGTATAAAGCAGGTGCCATGGTTAACGAGTGATTTTAAATGCTGATGAGAGGGTACTGCTTTTGCCAGTGTGCCAATGACTATGCTGTGGTGTGCCAACCATGGCATGCATGTTAAGGCTGCCAACCCCTGCCCTATACCCTTGTCCCTTAAATATTTAATTAAAACACGCAACCTTTTCTTTGAAATATTCCATTACAAACTCCCTAATGTCATGTCTAATTTTAATTCCTTCAGCAATTTAACCAACTCCTGGCGCTCCTCGTTGTATTCATTACACTCCAGCAACACATGCTCAACTGTTTCTGGTTGTCTGCATTGGATACAAAGTCCTGTCGGATGGGAGATTTTTTTTTTAATGCTGTGCACATGTTGATGAACATATTTTTTTCATCAATCTTTATTAATATGCTTGTGTTTTGTCTATTTGCAATGTGTTCACATTGGCTTTATTCAAGACTGGAATTATAAAGTGTTGAACATGAGGAAAAATTATGTCAGTGGTGAATATAAGATGTTTAAGAGACACACTTCAGGTGTTCAGTTTTAACTTTTTCTAAACTACAACAAATAACAGTAAAAACTGATAAAATACTGTATTCCAGTTCTAGTTAGATTGTTGACAATGAGGAGCTCTGAATGACAACGACTGAAGATAAAACTATATTGGTGCCATGATCCACTTTGTCTTATTACCGGGGACAGGGGGACGCTCGAGGGACCGGGCGGCTCCAGCAGAGACACAGAGGAGGCTTTAGAGGCTGCAGGAGTCTCCTTTTCTCTCTGTCTCCTCCGTCCTCACAGAGGTCAGAGGTCATCCGGGACAGCTGACTCTGACTGCCGAACATTTCAGCTCACGTTAAAAAAAACCCAACTGATTCATGACGTCAATTATACAAAGAGGCAACGCTGTGGTTCATGATTCAACCACTAGGGGGCAGAAACACATTAATACAGAGAGGACAAACTCAAGTGGGTTTAAGGGCCACAAATACAACTCATCTCATGTAGGACGGATTATTAAAGAGGAAAGGACTAAAAGAAAGGACAGTGGGCTGGATTGGTTCCCTCTGAGGGCCGGTTCTGGCCCACGGGCCTCATGTTTGACATCCATGCTTTAATATATCGTAGTGATGACTGTTAGTGAGAGGTGCATTGTGGGTAGTGTAGTCCACAGTGAGAGGTGTATTATGGGTAGTGTAGTCCACAGTGAGAGGTGTATTATGTATAATGTAGTCCACCTACAGCAGCTCCACGGGGTCGGGGGGGTTGCCGGTGTCTGGAGGGAAATCGCTGGGCAGGTCCCAGAGGTGCAGCGCTCGACTCCACAGACGCACCTGCATGTCCCAGGAACGCCAGCTGTACTTCCTGTACTTGTTGGGAGTGGAGGGATGCAGCTTGGGATCCCCCAGGTGTCTGAAGAGGAGACGATTATTCTTAACTTGTTATAAATCTGATTGTGGTTTCTGATGTGCTCTGTGTTACAGTGGTACAGGGTAAGAAAGACTGGGTAGTGACTTACACTCCTACTCACATCTGTGCTATAAAAGGATCAACAGTGAACATACACTGCAACTACAGATACCCATCCAGGATAAATAATGTTGATACCACAGTTGATGAAAAATTCTGGTTTACTGAGTGGAATAATGTACTAAATACAGCCGTGGATCTGAAAAAAGAGTTGGCATACTTAAGTCGTGTGCAGGATCACTGTGATAAGAAGAACTGCACTCTGAGAATCACAGACCTGAGAGAGAGAGACTCAGCTGACTACAAGTTCAGGTTTACAACAAACCAACCAGGAGGGAAATTTTATGGTTCACCTGGAGTCACTTTGACTGTCACAGGTAACATTTTCATTGGACGATTTAATTTAGTTTTAAATGGTTAATATCGGAAATAGATTTGTGAATGTTTTTGTGTATGAACATAAATTATATTTCTGTTCTTTCTTCACATATCCAGATCTCCAGGTGCAGGTGATCCAATCAACAATCAATCCTTCCTCAGCTGAGTTGAAGTGTCACAGCAGCTGTCTACCTGATCGTTCTTCCTTCATCTGGTACAAGAATGGACAGAAAATTCAGGATGAAACATATTCTTCTTATTCTTTCAACTTCAATCATACAGACAACTATTCCTGTGCTGTCACAGGATATGAGGATTTCCCCTCTCCTTCAGTTTGTGAGTTTTCTTCTCAGTCTTCCACTAACATAACAGCATCTTATGAAGCCTTTTATCTAAAGTACTGTACAATGACTGCATGTATTTCTAGTATGAGTAACCCCACTGCCTCACTTGTTATTGACACCATGTTTTTCTCACTGAGCTCAATTCAATACAATACAATACAATACAATTCAACCTGATCTGTTTTACTGCAGAGAAATATGTTGTTTTAACAGTTTAGAAATATTTTATCCTATTAGAGAAACTATTTTATCAAGAGTTTGACACCTAGATTCATCATGTCTTCAGTCTCTCTCTGAAAATTACAAGTTTCTATCTCTCATTTTTCTTTGTTTAATAGCAACAGTCCATTTAAACACGCCAGTGTTTTAGACTTGGGCTCACAGTTTGTGTTAACAAGGTGTATTATATCAATAATTATAAAGACCCAGTTCTGCCCTTCAATAGTCAATCACTCCAGTCTTTAAAAGTCATATGTATGTGCTTTAATTACCTCCGTTTTTCCTCATACTTTATAAACTTACAGTAAATGAGGATTACTGCTCTACCTCTCTCCTTCAGTTTGTGTTTTGTGTGTCAATATATAGATAGATAGATAGATAGATAGATAGATAGATAGATAGATAGATAGATAGATAGATAGATAGATAGATAGATAGATAGATAGATAGATAGATAAACACTTTATTAATCCCGAAGGAAATTAAGGCATTCAGTAGCCCATATTACGTCAGGTCGTACAGTCAGTCAGTCAGTCCAAAAAAAAGAAGAAAAGTCGGTCATTCCTCTCTTACAGTGTAGAGTTATAAAGCTGGATGGCCCTGGGGACAAAGGACCTCCTCAACCTGTCTGTTGAGCATGACAGTGACAGAAGTCTGCCGCTGAATATACTCCTTTGTCCAGTTAAAGTGCTGTGCAGAGGGTGGCGATCACAGTCCATTGCTGACAGCAGCTTGCTCAGGGTCCTGTTTTCTGCCACTGATGTCAGGGACTCCAGCTCAACGCCAACAACAGAGCCAGACCTCTTCCTAGTGCTGCCTCCCCAGCACACCACAGCATAGGAGAGGACACTGGTCTTGACAGACTGGTAAAACATCAGGAGGAGTTTGCTGCAGATGTTAAAGGCCCCCAGCCTCCTGAGGAAATAGAGCCAGCTCTGCCCCTTCCTGTAAACTGCATCTGTGTTTGCTGAACAGTCCAGTTTATTGTCCAGATGCAGCCCCAGATATGTATAGGTCCTGACTACCTCCACATTAATCCCCTCAAGGGAGACTGGTAGCAGAGGGGGGCTGGACCTCCTGAAGTCCACAACCATCTCCTTGGTCTTGGTGGCATTCAGCTGCAGGTGGTTTGTTCTGCACCATTTCCCAAAGTCCTCCTTCAGGCTACTGTACTCACCCTCCTGTCCATCCCTAATACACCCCACTATTGCAGTATCATCAGAAAATTTCTTCATGTGGCATGAGTGCCTGTGCTGCTGATCTCTCTGTCTCTCTCTCTCTCTCTCTCTCTCTCTCTCTCTCTCTCTCTCTCTCTCTCTCTCTCTCTCTCTCTCTCTCTCTCTCTCTCTCTCTCTCTCTCGCTCTCTCTCTATCTATCTATGAGAGAGAGAGGATAACAGGACATAATGTAGTTTTTAATAGAAGCTGGCAAACATTGTGTTTGATGAATAAACTATTATACATATAAATATGTTCTACTGTGAAAACTAAATCTCATCTTGGAGTGAAATGAAATAACAGAAATTATATTGATATATCTCCTCCAGATGGTCCAAAGCTTTCCTCTGTGTCAGTGAGTCCCTCTGCTGAGATAGTGGAGGGCAGTTCAGTGAATCTGACCTGTAGTAGTGATGCTAACCCAGCAGCTAATTACACCTGGTACAAGGAGAATGAAGACTCACCAAAAGCATCAGGACAGATCTTCACCATCACTGATGTCAGACCTGAACACAGTGGGAATTATTACTGTGAAGCCCAGAACAAGATAGGACGTCATAAATCCACCTTACATCTGATTGTTGTGAAAGGTAAGTTTCTCACACACACACACACACACACACACACACACACACACACACACACACACACACACACACACACACACACACACACACACACACACACACACACACACACACACACACACACACACACACACACACACACACACACACACACACTTCATTTAGTAATAAGCCATATCTCCTTTCTGTTGGTCTCAATTTAAGGGAAATCAATGAATTTCATCAACTTGATTCTGATGCTGATTCCTGTGTTTCTCTTGCCTCCTCTGCTTCTCTTGATTCTCTGGATAAGGTAAATCCATGAGGAAAACTTACCTTCATTTATTTTCTTAAAACATTTTCACCGTTTTTAAGTCATTAATAACATTTTGTTAAACATTTCTTGTTTTTGTTGGATTCAATCCAGGAAGAAGAAAACTCTGAGCTCCACCACTGAACTGAATGAATATGTTGGGACTATAGAGGTGAGAGAGAGAGACCTTATTGACAGAACTTACCTTAAAATACAGTTATAAATGTTTGATTTATAAATGTACTAGAACATATTTTATTACCAACATGAAATCATAAAGAGTATTTCATTTTGAAGAACAACTTTCTGAGTAGAAACCAGTAATGTTTTAGGCTTTAAAGATCAGCACAGAATTCAGTCTGAATCATTATAATTATTATTATATTTAAAAACACTGAGTCTAATATTTTCATCTCTCTCCATCAGTTGGACTCTCATCCTGTGTATGAGAACGTCTCAGACTTGCAGGTCGTCACTGCAGCAGAGACAGATAACGACGAGGACTACGAAAACTTGAAGTAAAAACCAGTCAGGTTGGAGCCTCCTGAAAGGTAAAAAACAGGCTGACGTCAGATTCATAGTTACAGTTATGAGATGTACCTCATCTAAATGTCATGTGATTTTGTTCTGATGCAGTTGAACCAGAGGCTGGACTCACCTGATGGAAACAGAAAGTAGTACAACAGTGAAATATGACAGTGGAGAGAGAGGCTGTAGAGGACCATGTGGACGTTTTCATGTTCAGTTTTCAGCAGCAGCAGCAGGTAGAAGTGAGCAGCACAGACAGTCAGTAACAGCATGTAGCAGAAGCTTTGAGAAGAATGTGCTGATGGCAGCTTGAACTGAATCATGTCGACGTGTCAAACATGATTGATTGTTTAGATCAGTTGAATATCAGGTGGTGTGTGTGACTCAACTGATTTATAATTTACTGAGTGTTCTGTCTGAGCTAATGCAAGCTTATTTTTAGTTATATTACAGATATTTAGGATTAGAGCTGCAATGCAAACTGTTATTTTAAATGTGTACATACTGTAATTAATCACTATTGAGGAATCCTGATTGGCTTCTTGTGCAGTTTACTGTATATTTTCACACATCAAACATAATCTCAGTTCTACCACACTTTGCTAAATGTCACATTATCCAGGTGTTGCAGTGGCTGATATACAACAGCCAGCTTCCACAACATCTCTGTAGTTGGAAACATGATTTCAGTTCCCTCTCACTGCTGCAGAGGGCGACAGTGTGCAGAAAGTTTCAGCTTTAAATAGTTTGTATGTTTATTTTTCAGGATCTGAATGTATTTACCAGATATGAAGACAAATAAAATGTTAATCTTTTCTTTAAATGTGTTCTTTTGTGCTGATTTATCTCTCACTTTCCCTTTTATATTAGTATGAAACTTGTCACAGTGTAATAGTTAATGATTTGGGATGTTGCTAAAATGAAGATGCACAGACACAGTTTGTATTGAAGAAGACATTAATTGTCATGTTAGCTGTTTATCTTCTTTTCAGTGCATTAAAACTCTTTGGGGTCAGTGGCAGTTTACTGAGTATGAAGCCTTTTCAGTTTAACAGTCCATATTTGTTAGTGACAGCTGTAGATCACTGACTGAATCATTTTCATACTTAGACACCTCGACTGTGAGAGTTTGTTCAACTACTGTACAACAAGGTCACCAATGTGAACAATCAATGCTTCTGAAACTGAACCTCTAACTGTAATGATTAATGAATTTAATGTCAAGTGTAAACATATTAAGATGCAACTCAATCATAAGAAGTGAAAAGTACTAAAAGTAACTTTAAATGTGTGTAGACAATCAGTGATGGATGGTAAAATGTTTTCTCAGGGTTGTGAATCAGTATCTCTGATGTTTCACTGCCATCTAGTGGTGAATCTTCAGTGTTGCAGCTTCAGGCTTCATCACTGAGGTCTCCCTCCACTGTCTGCTTTAAAGGCTCAGTTCACCTGAATAACAAAACAACACATTTTATCACTTACCTCCTGTGGTGTCTAGCCCTGCAGGTAGATTTAGATTAATTTTGCTGTAGGTGTTTTATCCATCACATATATCATGTTCATTTTTACACACTGAAATTTGTCCACAATTATTTCTCTTCTCTCTCTTAAAATTGTGAGCAGGTCAAAATACTGGTCTCTTATTCTCTCTAACATAGATTATATTAAGTCTTCAGAAAACAGTAAAACTTGGTTGTCACATTTGGCTCCTCCTACATATTCATAACAGTAACAAACAGGAAGGAAATAACTTCATTTAACGTCCTGATATCTGACTTCTGCTCACAGATCACAGACGACGAGCATCTTAACAGACAACGTCCTTCTCTGCTGTAAGTAGAACAGTTTACTGATATGACTATTACATGTTGTGTACATTATTTGATGTATTTTATTGTCTCTGAAGCCTCACAGAGAGATGAGAGGAGCAGCTATGAGTTTAACAGCAGCAGCCAGTGGATTTGTTGTCTTCCTTCTCTCTGTGTCAGGTACTGTATATCTACATTTACATTGTAGGACATTTAACACACTTATTCAGAGCAGCATGAAGTCTTTTTTAGGAAGTAAATTAAAAATATCCCAGATCAGCACTTTTCTAGGTTTAATGTATGTGTGATGCAGTATGATGAATAACTTTTTAACTGGCCAAACATTCACTATACCTGTTAGCCTCTGAATGAAGGGAAAATGACTTGAAATATATCAGTATTCCCTCCTGAACAGTAATAATATTATATGTAGAGCTGTGTCTGCATCATGAGTGGTGGGGGTGGGGCCTGGCTGATATGGTTTGTCCTCCCTCCCTCCATAGATTGTAAGAATCATATATTTTTATACATGCATATGAATATATTCATAGTTCTATGATGGTACAATAATGAACTAAGAATTTCATCTTATCATAATGTTTTTCTTCTGTTTGGTGATTTCTGCACTATGTACCCTGCAAACCTATCAACACTGAGTGTAGGTTAGCCACTTTCCATCACGTCATGTTCTGCATGTCTTTGTGGTTTTCACATTTAGCTGAGCAGCAGCTTGACCAAAGAACTAACAGAGAGGAAACTAACCGCAACAACCACAGACTCTCTAATGATTCAGTTTCTTCTTCTCTTCCTGTTCAGTAAAACCACATTAATGTTCACAGCTTCAATATATTCGTGTTCTTTCACTGTATTATGTACTGTGATGTAAATTAAAAGCAAACAGTTTTTTTTAGGACTTATATATTTCTGTGTTCACCCAGGCTTCAAATAAAACAATGACCTATGTGCATTACGTAGACACACACTCTTGGTGTTCAGCTTTAGCTTTTTCAAAATTACAACAAACAAGGAAAACAACATTACAAACTTACAGAATGAATGGACTAAAGTTGAAACACTCAGCAGTAACAAATGATAAAATACTGTATTCTAGTTCAGTTCTAGTTAGATTGATGCACGATGAGGAGCTTTGAATGACAACAGCTGCAGATAAAATCATATTGGTGCCATGATCCACTTTGTCTTATTCACTGATTCTTAACTTGTTATAAATGTGATTGTGGTTTCTGATGTGCTCTGTGTTACAGTGGTACAGGCTCAGAATGACTGGGGAGTGACTTACACTTCTACTCACATCTGTGCCTTAAAAGGATCAACAGTGGACATGAACTGCAACTACAGATACCCATCCAGGATGAATAATGTTGATACTGCAGTAAATGAAACACTCTGGTTTAGTAAAGGGAGTAATAATGAACCTGTGGATCTGAGAACAGACTCAGAGTACGCAGGTCGTGTGCAGTATCACTGTGATAAGAACGACTGCACTCTGACAATCACAGACCTGATAGAGAGGGACTCAGCTGAGTACAAGTTCAGGTTCATAACAAACCAACCAATAGGGAAACATACTGGTGTACCTGGAGTCACATTGACTGTCAAAGGTAACATTTTTATCGGAGAACTTAATTGAATTTCAAATTATTAGTGAATAAGTTCTGGGAATGTTTGTGTGTGTATGAACATAAATGACATTTCTGTTCTTTCTTCACAGATCCAGATCTCCAGGTGCAGGTGATCCCATCAACAATCAATCCTTCCTCAGTAGAGCTGAAGTGTCACAGCAGCTGTCGTCTACCTGATCGTTCTTCCTTCATTTGGTACAAGAATGGACAGAAAATTACCAGATCAACATTTTCTTCTCATTCAGCCAACTTTAATGATGCAGACAGCTATTCCTGTGCTGTTACAGGATATGAGGATTTCCCCTCTCGTTCAGTTTGTGAGTTTTCTTCACAATCTTCCACTAACATAACAGCATCTTTTAAAGCCTTTTATCTAAAGTACTGTACAATGACTTCATGTATTTCTAGTATGAGTGACCCCATTGCCTCACTTGTTATTGGCACCATGTTTTTCTCATTGAGCTCTACTGTTGTCAGTATCAATACAATACATCTTGCTCTTTGTTACTGCAGAGATATATGTAGTTTTAACAGTTTAGAAATATTTTATCCTATTAGAGAAACTCTTTTACCAAGAGTTTGACACCTAGATTCATCATGTCTTCAGTTTCTCCCTGAAAATGACAAGTTTTTTATCTCTCATTTTTCTTTTGTTTAATAGCAACAGTCCATTTAAACACACCAGTGTTTCAGACTTGGGCTCACAGTTTGTGTTAACAAGGTGTATTATATCAATAATTATAATGACCCAGTTCTGCCCTTCAATAGTCAATCACTCCAGTCTTTAAAAGTCATTCCACACATGTATGTGCTTTAATTTCCTCTGTTTTCCCTCATACTTTATAAACTCACAGTAAATGAGGATAACTGCTCTCCCTCTCTTCTTCAGTGTTTTGTCTGTTACTTACAAAGTGTAAAACGTAGACGATAACAGGACATAATGTAGTTTTTGATAGAATCTGACAAACATTGTGTTTGATGAACAAACTAGGAGCCATTTAAATATGGTCTACTGTGAAAACTCAATAATAGAAATCATGTTAATGTTTTCTCCTCCAGATGCTCCAAAGCTTCCCTCTGTGTCAGTGAGTCCCTCTAGTGAGATAGTGGAGGGCAGTTCAGTGACTCTGACCTGTAGCAGTGATGCTAACCCAGCAGCTAAATACACCTGGTACAAGGCAACATCTCCACATCCTGAGGTTTTCTCTAAAGACCGACAGCTTTTCGTCAGCTCCATCCAGTCCTCTGACTCTAGAAATTATTACTGTACAGCTGAGAACACACTGGGGAAAACATCTGAATACATCTTTATAGATGTAACATGTGAGTGAAACACAGCCTACATGAAGAAGTATCATATAACTGATGACAGCTTGTTTTCAGGCTTTAATAACCAGTGAAATGTTTGCTGATCAGACTCTCTCAGCTCTGCCTGCTTCACATTTACAGTCTGCTGCTTTAATTCACTGAGCAGCTCAGTAGATGAAGAATCTGTTTCAGCCACTGTTGGCTCTGCTGTTCATGGCATTTAAACATCAGACATCCAGCCAGTAAACCACCTCTAACGTTTTACATGCTGCTATATATGTGAATATAAACTATTATTAATTTAAATTCATTAACTGTATATTTACTGTATATATAACATTAAATCATATTTACTTTTTCCACGAGTCTTAATCACTATCTAACAATAATAGTTAAAGCCACATGTCCTCTCACCTTCAATATGAGTTTATATATGTACATATATCATTGTTATTTATATTTTATTTCCTGTTACACATCTTCTGTACCTATGTTACCTTAACGCGGACTTTCAGAATGGTCTTTATATTTTATTGTCACATTTCTTGTTAGATTGTTTGGTCCTCTCTCCTCCAGATGGTCCAAAGCTTCCCTCTATGTCAGTGAGTCCCTCTGCTGAGATAGTGGAAGGCAGTTCAGTGACTCTGAACTGTAGCAGTGATGCTAACCCAGCAGCTAATTACACCTGGTACAAGGAGAATGAAGACTCACCAAAAGCATCAGGACAGATCTTCACCATCACTGATGTCAGACCTGAACACAGTGGAAATTATTACTGTGAAGCCCAGAACAGAAGAGGACGTCATAACTCCACCTTACATCTGATTGTTGTGAAAGGTAAGTTACACACACACACACACACACACACACACACACACACACACACACACACACACACACACACACACACACACACACACACACACACACACACACACACACACACACACACACACACACACACTGAATTTATTAATAAGCCATATCTCCATTCTTTTCTCAATTTAAGGGAAATCAATGAACTTCATCAACTTGATTCTGATGCTGATTCCTGTGTTTCTCTTGCCTCCTCTGCTTCTCTTGATTCTCTGGATAAGGTAAATCCATGAAGAAAACATCCCTTCATTTATTTTCTTAAAACATTTTCACAGTTTTTAAGCTATGAATTTAATTGTATTAAACATTTCTTGTTTTTGTTGGATTCAATCCAGGAAGAAGAAAATGAGCTCCACCACTGAACTGAATGAGGTGAGAGAGAAATACCTTATTGACAGAAGTTACCTTAAAAAACAGTTATGATTATTTGATTTATAAATGTGCTAGAACATATTTTATTATCAACATGAAATCATAAGGAGTATTTAATTTAAAGAGCAACTTTCTGAGTAGAAACCAGTAATGTTTTAGGCTTTAAAGATCAGCACAGAATTCAGTCTGAATCATTATAATTATTATTATATTTAAAAACACTGAGTCTAATATTTTCATCTCTCTCCATCAGTTGGACTCTCATCCTGTGTATGAGAACGTCTCAGACTTGCAGGTCGTCACTGCAGCAGAGACAGACAACGACGAGGACTACGAAAACTTGAAGTAAAAACCAGTCAGGTTGGAGCCTCCTGAAAGGTAAAAAACAGGCTGACGTCAGATTCATAGTTACAGTTATGAGATGTACCTCATCTAAATGTCATGTGATTTTGTTCTGATGCAGTTGAACCAGAGGCTGGACTCACCTGATGGAAACAGAAAGTAGTACAACAGTGAAATATGACAGTGGAGAGAGAGGCTGTAGAGGACCATGTGGACGTTTTCATGTTCAGTTTTCAGCAGCAGCAGCAGGTAGAAGTGAGCAGCACAGACAGTCAGTAACAGCATGTAGCAGAAGCTTTGAGAAGAATGTGCTGATGGCAGCTTGAACTGAATCATGTCGACATGTCAAACGTGATTGATTGTTTAGATCAGTTGAATATCAGGTGGTGTGTGTGACTCAACTGATTTATAATTTACTGAGTGTTCTGTCTGAGCTAATGCAAGCTTATTTTTAGTTATATTACAGATATTTAGGATTAGAGCTGCAATGCAAACTGTTATTTTAAATGTGTACATACTGTAATTAATCACCTTTGAGGAATCCTGATTGGCTTCTTGTGCAGTTTACTGTATATTTTCACACATCAAACATAATCTCAGTTCTATCACACTTTGCTGAATGTCACATTATCCAGGTATTGCAGTGGCTGATATACAATAATCAGCCAGCTTCCACAACATCTCTGTAGTTGGAAACATGATTTCAGTTCCCTCTCACTGCTGCAGAGGGCGACAGTGAGCAGAAAGTTTCAGCTTTAAATAGTTTTTATGTTTATTTTTCAGGATCTGAATGTATTTACTAGATATGAAGACAAATAAAATATTAATCTTTTCTTTAAATCTGTTCTTTTGTGCTAATTTATTTCTCACTTTCCCTTTATTTTAGGAGGAAATTTTCACAGTATAACAGTTTATTATGATTTTGGGATGTTGCTAAAATGAAGATGCACAGACACAGTTTCTATTGAAGAAGACATTAATTGTCATGTTAGCTGTTTATCTTCTTTTCAGTGCATTTAAACTCTTTGGGGTCACTCAGTGAAGCAGAATATGTGGCAGTTTACTGAGTATGAAGCCTTTTCAGTATAACAGTCCATATTTGTTAGTGACAGCTGTAGATCACTGACTGAATCATTTTTCATACTTAAGACACTTCGACTGTGAGAGTTTGTTCAACTATTGTACAACAAGGTCACCAATGTGAGCAATGCTTTTGAAACTGAACCTCCAGAGTCTGGTGGGTCCAAGCGGGGAGCTCCGGTCCTCTGAATTGATGCCAACGCGGAAGTAATTTAAAACTGCATTCTACAAAAAGGCCACCAGGGGGCGACCGTTTTGGTGTCAAAAGGACTTCCGTCTCTATACAAGTCAATGGAGAATTCACCAACTTCTCACTTGATTTCTAACCTCAGTAAACGTTTTCAAAATGTGTTTATGGTCTCAATCGCTAGTTTAAAGCCTTCTTCAATGCAGTATGATGTTCATTTGGGACATTTTGGCCTCCCTGATTTTATATGTGACGATAAAGCAGGGTATGCATTAGGGCGTGGCTACGTCGTGATTAACAGGCTGATTGGTTCACAGGTTCAGGAGGGCGCCTTTTGCCCCTCCTGATGCCCATATAAGTAGAATCCGTGTTTTAATTTTTCCCGGCATGCACCGGAAATCTTCAAGATGGCGCTGCTCAGATCCGATACTATTGGCCTCCGAGCAACAGTCCACAAACCAATTGGTGACGTCAGGGATTGATATGTCCATTTCTTTTCTCGTCCTGTTCAGTTAAACTGTGTCATGTTGGTGTATTCGGTGTCTCAACATGCACTAAAAGTGTGAAGAGATGCATCAAACAAACTGTCACACATCTGTCAAGTGGTTTGTTTTTTTCTACAGACAGAACTGTGTCCACACTTAAAGACTAAGATAATAATCTCATCATTTATCTTTTCTCTTTAAATTACTAACAGGCCTGAACACTGGTCTCTTATTCTCTATAACATAGATTATATTAAGTCTTTGAAAAACAGTAAAATGTGTTTTTAACTTGTTGGTTTACTGTCATTTGACTCCTCATGCATATTCATAATTATAAGAAATAGGAAGGAAATAACTTCATTTAGCGTCCTGATATCTGACTTCTGCTCACAGATCACAGACGACGAGCATCTTAACAGACAACGTCCTTCTCTGCTGTAAGTAGAACAGTTTACTGATATGACTATTACATGTTGTGTACATTATTTGATGTATTTTATTGTCTCTGAAGCCTCACAGAGAGATGAGAGGAGCAGCTATGAGTTTAACAGCAGCAGCGAGTGGATTTGTTGTCTTCCTTCTCTCTGTGTCAGGTACTGTATATCTACGTTTACATTGTAGGACATTTAGCACACTTAATCAGAGCAGATAGCAGAACAGATATGTATGTTCTTTAATTAACTGTTTTTCCTCATACTTTATAAACCTCTTACAGTAAATGAGGATTACTGCTCTCCCTGTCTCCTTCAGTGTGTGTCACTTACAAAGTGTAAAACATAGAAGATAACAGGACATAATGTAGTTTTTAATAAAAGCTGGCACACTTTGTGTTTCAGGAACAAACTATTATCCATTTAAATATGTTCTACTGTGAAGATTTTGGAGTGAAATGAAATAACAGAAATCATGTTAATGTTTTCTCTTCCAGATGCTCCAAAGCTTCCCTCTGTGTCAGTGAGTCCCACTAGTGAGATAGTGGAGGGCAGTTCAGTGACTCTGACCTGTAGCAGTGATGCTAACCCAGCAGCTAGTTACACCTGATACAAGGCAACATCTCCACATCCTGAGGTTTTCTCTAAAGACCGACAGCTTTCCCTCAGCTCCATCCAGTCCTCTGACTCTAGAAACTATTACTGTACAGCTGAGAACACACTGGGGAAAACATCAGAATACATCGTTATAGATGTAACATGTGAGTGAAACACAGCCTACATTAAAAAGTATCATGTAACTGATGACCAGTGTTTTGTACCAGTGTTAACTCAACATGCATGTCCAGGAATGGTCTTTATCTTTTATTGTCACCTTTGTTGCTGAGTTAAGCATCTTGAGTTCTCATTTTTACTGTAATTGCAAACACTTCTTGAATCTAATAAGTAATTTATTCACGTGTTGTTGTTTGTTCTGTTCAGTCTGATCACATCGTCCCCATAAAGATACACATCAGATGTTTGATAATAGCTAAAGAGTGACAACTATTCAGATATTTGCCACGTTTGAAAGCATAATAAATTCATACCTTTTTTTGGTCAGTTTTCAACTAAACATTTAAATAAGCCCTTACAATGTGAAAAAGTATCCTTATCTGGGGTTGAAATGTTAAATGTGTTGATTCTCTCTCCTCCAGATGCTCCAAAGCTTCCCTCTGTGTCAGTGAGTCCCTCTGCTGAGATAGTGGAGGGCAGTTCAGTGACTCTGAACTGTAGCAGTGATGCTAACCCAGCAGCTAATTACACCTGGTACAAGGACAATGAAGACTCACCTAAAGCATCAGGACAGATCTTCACCATCACTGATGTCAGACCTGAACACAGTGGGAATTATTCCTGTGAAGCCCAGAACAGAAGAGGACGTCATAACTCCACCTTACATCTAACTGTTGTGAAAGGTAAGTTTTTACATTCAGCATCACATCCTGCACCAGATGCCAAATTCTATATATCATACGATAAGTCACTATAGAATAACAATATATAAAGTATATTCTGAACTGAAAACAGCTGTTAGAGTTAAGCGTCAAGTAAAATGAAGAGACTGAATATACATATATTGACTGAAACATAGGACCCAAACACCCTGATTAACTGTCAGTATTTTCTTATAGATCCAGGAAAAGGAAAACAAATCGCTGCTGGAGTAACGGCTGCTGTTCTCCTGTCTATCATAATCCTCTCTGTCTTCCTATGGATGAGGTAAGCAGTTCTGTTTCACTGAATCGTTGCTCTACATTCAGTCATTTGTGTTTTTAATTCATTCTCCTCAGCAGGAAAAAGAGAGCCTCCAATCAATCGTCTGACGCTGAGGAGAGACCAGACGACAGAGAGAGGGTGAGGAGGGAGAGTTATACTATTCTATCCTGGTTTCACACTTCCACACTCACTATCTTAAAGTGACACTAGAAAACTCATCTGACTGTGAAGCTCTTCATGTTGTTTCTTAACAATCCTTCTTCACAGAAACCAACACTTTCCTCATTTCTATCACCCTCCAGACACAGCCAGAGATGCAAGATAACCTTCATTATGCCAGCGTGCAGTTCTCCAACAACCAGGCAGATCCTCTCTACTCCAACATCAGATCAGATCAGCTCCACAGACACATGGAGGAACAAGAGGTTACCGAGTACGCTGCTGTTAACTTTAACAGAGCTGGTACTGCTCCGAGGTGAGCAGCTCTTCACACAGGAACACAGTAGCAACTTTTTTTATTTTTTGCCTGTTATATCTTTATTATGACTGTTTGTATAATTTAATACAAAATCTTCAGATTCACCTGATTCATCTTTTATTTCCCTCTCAGAACCAGAGGTCCGGAAACTGGGGAAGATCCATCTGCACTGTACAGCACAGTCAACAAAACCTCATGAACACATCAGCAATCTCATATTTTCATTTCTGAAAAAATGAGAAGAACTCCTGCACACTGTCTCAATCACTGCTGGAATATTTATTAAATCACAACTGTCCGACCTTTTATCAGCCATAAATTGTCACTTTAAATTGCTCCAAAATATATAATTGTCTTATTGATGCATTCTTGCAGAGGAGATATATGTTTTAAAATTCAATAGTTACCTTCTTCAATTAAACTGTTAAAAAAAGAGAGACAAACAGACTTGCACACCTGAATATGTGACAGATGTGAAACGTTGTGATTTCATAAATATTCGAGCAGTGATAACGTGCAGGAGTTATTCTCATTGTTTTCAAGTCCTCTGACACACCTGTCACATATACAGGAAGAGATTCTTTTTGAAATGTTTTATTTAAACAGGTAACCATTGAATATATTTTAATGCTGAAGTAAAACTCCATTCAGCTCCTGTACTTATTGATTTCACTGAGGATGCTTCTCAACAGCAGTAAACTGTTGGGATGAATCATCAGTGTTAGACAGGCTCACCATATTCATCATGTCTTTACACTCACATTGTTGCTGACCTTACAGGCTCTATAAAGATACCAGTAGTGAAGGTGATCCTGAGTACTTCAACACAACTTTGACTGTAACACCTGCTAACTTCAGCTTGCAGTAGCTACTTGTGTGAGTGGTGTGGTGCCGCCTCCCCTGAGCCATTTTATGAATGCTAAATAAAGATAATTATAACTTTCAGCTTTGGATAAATCTCAGCATTAGTGAACACTTATTGAACAAGTGGTGAGATTGTAATGTGTAACATATGTACAAATATATTGGAGAGAAACAGATACAGCATGCTTTTACTAATCCACTTGTAATTCCCAATTACTGCCACTAGATGGTACTAAAGAGTTATGTTTTATTGATAATGGATCATTTTTGCTGTGCTTTCTGTATTTACAGTTTATCCTCCAGTTTTATTATAATAACCTGTTTTCTTGTCAGTATTTTAACATTTATTTTGTGAATTATTTCTTCAGCCTCACTGTTGCATTAAAACAGTTTATGTTTCTACTTTCTTTATACATATTATTACAGCATGTTTTTGTTTTATATCGTAATCTCAATATCATGTAATCACGTTTGCTCTTTTTATTCTCTTAAATAAAAAATGTTTTCAATTATAATTGGATGGATGAGTCAGTTATTGTGACAGTGGCTGCAATAAATCAGAATATGAAGGTTTTGCAGCTTGTACTTAATACCTTTCCACAAAAACAATCATGTTGGTACCATGATCGTTTTTCTCTGAACTTGATGGGAGAACCAACATCAGGGTGTCCAACCCTCCTGGCATAGAAAGTCATCAGTCTGCAGGTCTTTAGTTGGAATAAAAACTTCCAATTTTTTAGGTTGATTCCCTATTGCAAATGATCTGACACTCCTGAAAGTTGGTCAGGAAATATGCAGTTTTCTTTTTATATTAGCTTCACATCAACCTTTTTGCTCAGGAGGAGGACTGTGGATTTTGTCCTCCATCACTTACACTCTAAGTCCATTATGAAGGGATCTTCTAAAGCCAAGTGTGAGCAGGAGGAATGAGTCAGTGCCTATATATTATGAAATCAACAGAGATTTACAGATGTTATGCATTTATTTTGTTCATTTTGTGAACCCATCCTTTACCTCCACTCAAATGTGTATTTCCTTTTTTCTGTTTGAACTTGATGTTTTGATGTTTGAGCTTAGAATCAGATTTTAAGGTGTTTACCTACAAGCATGAACTAGTTTGGAGCCAATCGTGGCTCAATATTCAACTGTACAGTGAAGATGGAGGCGACATCTGTCCAGCAAGACATCATAAATTCTGGATTTGTTTAATGAGGGAGAAAGATGAGATGCCATTTTAAGGTGTTTAAAGCTGTAATCATACTTTATTTGTGTAAAAACCAAATCAGGCACACATTATAGTTCCAAGCAGAGTATTTTTATTTGTCTTAAAACACATCTGGAGGAGATCTTTAAGGATATACCCCACTTCATCTATCAGATAACTAAAGTTACATTAACAAACATTTAGTAATAAAAAAAGATGAGATCATGATATCGGCTATAAAATACCCAGCCTCATACCCAGCTACAACATTATAACACAAATGCAAATTTGGGATACAGGACATTTACTCACAAGGGAATATTTCCAGCTTCATGTTAAAAATAGAAACTGTATCTAACTGTTTTGATGAGCCAGGATAAAATAAGTAGAGCTTTTAGATTATTAGTGATAATGAGACTGTAGCCTGTAGGCACTGGTGGGACGCTTTGCTCGGTTTGTGATCGTATTAGAAGTACTCGATGGGGTCGTGGTGGCTCTTTGAATGCTGCATATCGCTCAGCTCCATATCTCCTCCATTGCAGGGGAGCTTTTTGTAAACACGGAGATGAACATGATCGTCTCCTCCCACATGCACCTGCAAGGAAACACAAGAAAAGTTTCAGGAGACCTTCGAGCGTACAGTCACGGATTGTTTTTGGCCACCAGGAGGCAGCAGAAACAAGCTGTAGATGCATAATGACAGAAGCCAGGATCTCCCTTGGCAGATAGACATCCTGGCTGACCTATTGCATCCACCTTCTGCCCTCTTGGTGATCTCGGGAGCTTCAGAACAACTGCTGCCATTAACTCTCATCCACCTTTTAGGGTTGCACTTGTATACTCTACTCTACTCTACTCTAATCCTAAAAGCAATGGAGGTTTTGTTACTAGGCAACGTGTCTGCATATGTCTGTGGACAAAATAATATTAACTAATTGGAAAGGCGTATAAAAGTTGAGCTGGCTTTATTTGATTGGATATTAATTATCTTAAATTAAATTCGTCAATGTTTTTTTCCATTCAGGGTTTTATTGGCAGTAAAAATCTTTTCAGTATTTCCAGACAGAGCATGCACTGTTAGTCCACAAGAGAAGATGACCATACTGTTATATTATCCTTTGTCATAAATGCAGATGTGGAGCCTGGCCAACTCCGAGACATTCATTTATACAGAAGACATCATGTAGACACTGCACTAGGATGTTATTCAAGTTTATGTTGGCTATAGTACAGCTGAAACAGCGGACTGAACCATAGTAGTGGCTGTACATAAACACTACACATAGAGGGCGATGTTTCACCACTGATGAACATTGATCCACAGTTAAAAGGGAATGTGCTGATTCAGCCTCACATATGCCTGTTTAATACATTGTCTTATTATTAAGCTGCTGTATGTGTGTATTACCTTCGGCATAAAGTTGGGAAAGAAATTACATGTGCTTGTAATGTTGTCATACAGACATCTGACATGTTATTATGAATATAATGATTATTTTTATGTCTATTTATAAGGAACCAGTGAGTCATCTGTCTGTTGTGCAAGGATTTTGGGTGTGGTGGTGAAAATAAAGACTTACAACCTGAAGATATCTGACCTGCTAAGTTATTTGTGTACAATATTTTTTACTTTGTTGTATTAGTATGTTTATTTAAGTAAAGGATCTGAATACTTCTTCCACGACTAGACTCATAATGACCTTTATGAAGTAGTTGGTTCCTGCCACCACCTGGCTCCTGTAAGTCTTTGCGGTGAAGACATCGTAGGACTTTCCTGCTTTTTTCTCTGCGTGTGGTTTCATCTGGAGACACAAACAACAGCGTGAATTGGACCAGGAAATGAAACCAACCATAAACCATCAACAATACGTGTTTTAATGTAATTACGCTTTCACAGATTTTCTGAATTTCCTCGTCAGCATCTTTTGGTGGACCAGCTCCTCCGGTCATCATCTTGACTGTTTCCAAAAAAGAGAAAAATCAGCTGAAAAATGGACTAAAACAACTTCTTTTTGTGTGTACAGCAGCTTTCAACACGGACTGGATCACAAGACCATGTATATGTGGAGCGTACCATCAGTGTAGGGGAGTTTACTTTATTAAATTACATCACAAACTGGCTAAAACGACAAATAAAGTATCTGCTTTGTAAATAACTATATTAATGTGAGTTATATTTCAACATTAAATTATTTTACGCATCAGAAACGGAGATTTGAAAGAGAAAAACAGAAAAAACATTTCTCTCTGTCCCCCCGTTTCACAGACAGTGTGGATTAGTCTGAGACCATTACTTTTTTTCCTTTTTTAGTTTTAGCTTTATTGGTATTAAAAACTCGGTATATGTCCAGATAAGAGGAAGAAACCTGACCATCATATTCAACACAGTTATGGGAAGTGCATAGATCTAGCACCATAGCTACACGGAAGCATGTCGTGGAAAATAATGAGTAATGGGTTAAACAGATTTATAAGCTTTTCTCATTTGCTGTATTTTTTATATTTAATTTTTTGTTTTAACCCAGAAATGAACATATGCTGTCCGGCAGGGACAAATGGATATATATGTAGATAGATAGATAGATAGATAGATAGATAGATAGATAGATAGATAGATAGATAGATAGATAGATAGATAGATAGATAGATAAGGAGTCTCCTCTGTCTTGACCCAGAAGAGTGTTGATAGTGCAACGTGAAAAAAAAGTTCATCTTAATATATTTTTCTCACTGCTTTTTTATTGTCTTCCACCAATGTAGGAGATAATCATGCTTGGAACTCAAGTTCCCATGATGCTTTGGGGTGGGGGTGGGGGGGGGGGTGTAAAAAGGAAGTGTACAGTTGTTGCCATGGAGAGGCCAATGCACTTCCGGAAACTCGAAAAGGCGCGAAATAAAGCGGAAGAGGGCGGGGATATCAGGCCATGTGTGGTGCTGAAACACAAGGGAGTGGGTAGATGGCGCGTAGTAACTTGTGGATTTCCCTCCAAAGTTTCTAATAACAGGTAAGAATGCAATTTTATGCTAATTTCAAGACCAAATGAGGAATATTACATATGTTTAAACTAATATACAACTTTAATTCGACAAAATGTTGTATTTGATGTTGTTGAAGAGGCTGAACTGTGTGTCTGTGTAATTTCCCCAAATTTACATAAACATTTATTGAGAAATAAATGTTAAAACTAAGATGTTGAAAAGAAAGATTTGTATAGACACCGTGCACTGGGACTAAAAAAACATTTTTAATTAATTACTCCGTGCTGTTCAGTGAGTGGTGCTCCTTCTTTGACTACAAAAAACAGAACAATACGTAAAATAACTAAATAGACTAATTCAAATATAAAACAATAATAGAATGACTAAATAGAGACGAGATATACAGTCACTGGCCACTTTATTAGGAACACTTGTGTAATATTATTCAATCCAATACAACAGCTCTGCTATCAATTCTACTTTTAAGAAGTTTATACGTTTTCAGTTTTTGTTAACATTGTCAGGAAGGTGATAATTCTGCTTTATGTTTATGACTGAGGTCATACTAAGTTGACTGGTGTTCCTAATATTTTTTCCACTCCATTGACATTGTTAGGGGTATTAGGAACACCATTCAATATAATGCACCTCAGTACACCATCAGAACTGAGTATGACCTCAGTCACAAACATACTGTACAGTAGAATTATCACCTTCCTGACAATGTCGATAAAATCTGAAAATGTATAATTTATAGTCGAGCTGTTGTATTGGATTGAATAGATGTTCCTAATGAAGAGGCCAGTGACTATAGTTTACTGTACATTAGAGCAGTGAGGTAGATATTTCTGCGTTAGTAAGGTATGTAAGGAGTAAGTTCATAACCCGACCCTGTATCGGTGAAAGTATAACTCTCGGGTCAAATAGGGGAAAGTTACAGGAAACAAACATTCACATTTAGCGGCTGATTCTTTGTTTATGCACCACTTAACTCTCAGCAAAACCGCGTCAAGAAGAACAATAAAAGTTTCACAGATCAGTGGGCTTAAAACGTGCGAAGACTTTTGCTGCCATGTTTAACATTTCCTCAGTAAGTGTAAGTGGTGAGAAAGAGGTGACGTCCCTCCCACTTCCTGAACTCTCTCTTTAACTCGGAGCCGGGAACTTCGTGTTTCCTTCCTGACTGTGTGATTGAATGTTGTCGCGGGGTTCCTTGCATGCCGTCTAGAGCGGCGTTCAGACCAAAAAGCGACCACTGCAGTCGACTGTTGTTTCTCTGTGTTCGACGCGTTTTGAAGCCCAAAGAGCAAGCACACAGCTGATTCATATCATTATAACGACGGTCGGTAGTTAAACTTCGGGCTTTGCATTGAAAATGAAGACGACCCCGGTGTCCTTATTGTGCATTTTACCGTTTCTCGTAGCCGGTGAGTCAAGATTAGGCCTTCTAACGCCGCCGTTTTTTAAGTTCGTAATTGACGTTAAAGAAGTTGTCAGGACCGGAATTGATTTCAGGTCTATAACATTTCTGTAATGTTGTTTAGTTAGGGGTTATGTTATGTTAAAGGCGACATGTTTATGTCATTGTTAAAAACATAGAACTCATGCTAACGTACAGCACTGCTATGAAGTCGATAGCGTTATTTACATGAAGTTATCTACTGAAAACATGGATTTTATTTAATGCCTTAACTGACATAGACATGTTTCTGTGAATGTCTGAAACGTCAGGAGGATATTTAAGACTTTGCGAAAGTTTTGAACGTGTCATATGTTTATGATCACAAAACATGGCGGCAGGTATAGGTTATTTCATCAGTTTCTGTTAAATGGCTGATGGCATTAGGAGATGTGGTTCAAGTCGTGTTTTGTTATTGAACTTTTTAATGGTAAAAGTATGATTGTATTTAGGTGTGTTTACATTTCTTTCTGTCTTATGTTGCACAAATGAAATCTGAACTGATTGAATGAATGATAAGCACTGATTAGTCTTCTCAGTCAGAGCCACACATCACAGGAATAGTCTGCCTGTTTATTTATTAAGAATACATTAAGAGAGAGCATTTATTAGTTAGTATCTAACCTTTTAAGATACTTTAAAAGGCTTAAAGCAAACCAATTAGATTCATTGCCAACTATTTAGATTATCATTGACAAACAGATTGACGAAGAAATGACATAAAATACAGTTTAACTTCCCTTTCAGACATTAAAATGACAATTTAGCAATTATCCTGGTTCATATTACTGTTAATGATATTAAAATACATTTTATGAATGATCAAAGAACACAAACTGATGGTGGAGGAAGGTGTCATAATTTGTCCTCACTTTGAGTCATAACTCAGTCAAATCTCAACACCCAGACATAAACAACATTTTAGATTCAGCGTGACTTACTCACGACATTACTCAGCGAGACTGTATCCACGGTTCGGTTCATATCACGGTTTTGGTTTGGTTTATGTTGTTGTTTTCTGGGTGGTTTTACACTTAATTTCTCGTATTATTAGACTGGATGATGTCATCAAAGCAGGAGCGTAATACATATCCTTAGTAGTTTAACACTAACCAACAGTCATGTATCAAGGAAAGTTTTAAATTAGTGCCTCAGATGAATGAACATTATTTTACACACACACTGACAGCGTGAACACAGGCTGGGCTCCGGGATTCCCCCTGGAGAAAGTGGTTACAGGAGGGATTCCTAGCTGAGGCAGGAAAAGATCATAACAATATAAAGAGCTGTCACATGAACACCATCGTGCATTTATGCTCCATAATGCATTCATTAGTTTGAAGTTGATAGAAATGTCCGAACAATACACATTTGCCCCAAACCTTGACAAGCGTACCGAACGGGACAGATTTTTTTTAATGAACCGCTCCACCCCTAATATCTGTACATACACAGCTATGCAAACCACAGCTAATAACACATAATTAGGCATATTTTTAATGGATCCAATTTGCCTAAATGTAAGAAAAATAAAGGCTAAAGTAGAGCTTGCATATCTCGTACATTGGAGGAAGTGAGAGTATATTTGAATAACTGTTCATCTAGGTTATTGTCTCATATCTAAATATAATGTTTGTTTTTTTCCTCGCATTTGTGTCGTGAAAATGACAATCTAGCACTTATCCTGGTTCATATTACTGTCCATTTATTATGTTAAAGTCATTTTTATTGATCATCAAAGACAAATCTGAACACACAGGCATGACACACATGATTTAGAAGAGTCTTATTAAAAATAGAGTCTAGTGAAACCGCAGGACTCTTTTTAGGTGTGGGAGGAGTGTGGATATGTGTACCGCAAGCTGTCAAAACACGTCTTCCTTTGAGTCATAACTCAAATCTGACCACGCAAACATTACACATCATTTTAGATTCAGTGAGTCGCACTTTCGAGGACATTGTTTCCCTGATGTGCAGGAACTGATGACTAATTAAAGTCATTAATTAAGTTATTGTCTCATATCTAAATATCATGTTTTTGTTTTTTTCCTCGCAGCTCCTCTAACTCCTGTAATAGAGGCAGAGGAAGGCGATGACGTCTGGTTGCCGTGTCAGCAGCATCCTGAAGTCAATTTGACAGGTTCATTGGTGGAGTGGACTAAAGATGTCCGCCAGAATATTGTCCATGTTAACAGACATGGATATGACTATCTGGAAGACCAGAAGAAAGCGTTCAAAGGCAGGACGTCGCTCTCTCATGAAGGTCTGAACAGAGGAAATGCAACGCTGAAACTTTCTTCTGTCCGCTGGTCCGACAACGGAACGTACAGGTGCTACGTTAAGAAACGAGATGCCAACGATTATATAATCCTCCGAGTTGGTAAGTTTGCTTGAACGTCCTGGTTTATCTAAGAAGTTTGTCTTAATTTAAGTTAGGAATCATTTTGAAAAACTAGTCTTCTTTACAAGTCTTTTTGCACAATTTTCTCATTTTTTAGTGGAAAAAAAAGTCCAAACCGACCGACCCGAAGATGACATGACGACAACTCCGGCTCCGGCTCCGGAGGTGATCAAGACAGACAAACCTGGTAAATGACTTGAAGATGTTGTTGTGCAGTTTCTTTATCTTCATTTCTCTGTGAGAATATAATGAGAATGAATGTGTGTCTCATGTGAAAATGTGATGACCTGTTGTATTTCCAATGAAGACATTCATTATTTCACCGTGCAGATAGCTTTGATTTGTTTTTTTTGCTTTGAAGTCTTCAGATTTCTGTTGTCGGCTTGTTTTGTGGATTAGATCAGAAAAGGCTCCACAAACTAAATTTAATGTCATTTGTTTTCAGGTGGTAACGTTGTGGTGGCTGTCAGGGCCGGGATCGTTTCCACTGTGTTTGTCGTCTTCCTCTTTCTCGTTGGAGCTCTGGTTCTGAAGATGTGTAGAAATGATGGTGAGTTACATGCTTAACCCACAGCTTTGACCTACGCTTAATCATGTACCTGAACGTCTCTTGTGTCGTCTCTTGCTGCTGAATGTGCTGCTAACACTCTGTCTGGACACCAGGTCAGAGTAGGGCTGTGCGATATGACGATATATATATGCATGTATATATTAGGGGTGTCACAATCTCGAATATAAGTCGCATATCGATTGAAATGACATCACGTTCTCGGCCTTTGATATCAAAGGAGGAACCGAGTATGTAACCATGCCTCCTAATGTCACGTCCAGCAGGCGTGTCAAGAGGGAAAAAAAACACGTGTTGGAATGAGTTGCAGTGAGTCAACATTACCTCTAACTTGAACCTGCAGCCGGTTAAAGGACACCATGGCAACCGCTGATAGAGGAGACACATCTGCCTCACTTAAATCACTGGTGTGGAAATATTTTGCGCTCTGTGAGTTATGTCAAGAATATTTGCATGTTGCTATGTTATGTGCGTCCACAGGCAACATGACCGGTATGGCAGAGTATCTCCGCAGGCATCATAAAGAAGTAAAACACTGATAACTCAGCCAACTCTTCCATCCTAATTTTGAGCTAAACTTCAACAAAAATCAACTCGTGATAAAGCAATAAGCGCTATAGGGGTATTTGTAGCACCAGAGATGCTACTGTAAGGGCAGTAAACACACTTAATTGTTCAGTGATGTCTATAGACATTAGGCTGTTTTAATTTAGTTTTTGTTATATTTTGAACTTGAGTATCATCTAATAGGTCTGGGCAATATATTGAAATTATATCTATCGTGATATGAGACTAGATATCGTAATATTGCGATATGTCATCAGAGTTTCTTTTCCTGGTTTTAAAGCTGCATTAAAGTAAAATATGTAATTTTCTGAACTTACCAGACTGTTTCTAGCTGTTCTGTTATTTACTTTTTACCCACTTTGTCATTATATCCACATTACTGAGGATTATTTATCAAACATTTCATAGTGTAAATGTTTAGTGAGAGCATCAAGAATCATCTCTATGATGTTGTTGTAATATCGATATCGAAGTATTTGGTCTAAAATATCGTGATATCTGATTTTGTCCATATCGCCCAGCCTTAGTATCTAATATGAAGAGTGCTCACTGCAGTTACAAAAGTGTCACTAGAAGGTTTCCAATTGACTGCTGAAACAAGTTATTGTTAATAAATATTTAATTTTGACAGTAAGGCCTTAGTGTGGTACATTGCAGACAACTGATGGAGATTATATCGCTCATGATTAGTCAAAAATGGCATCTGTGCTAAAAGGACCAAAAAAAAAGATTGCATCGATTCATGACCTTAAAATCGAAAATTAAATCGAATCGAGGATTTTGTGTGTGTGTCACCTGATAGGAGAAAAACATCTACCGTTGCATATTTTGCTCATCATTTATATCGTCAAACTCTTTAACGGCAATGTTTTTTATTATTTGGAGTCTTCTTTTCTTTTGTGTGGATTACATTGTTTTTTATTTGTTTTTTTGAGATTTTCTCTGGCATAGACGCCTTTATTTGAAAGTAGAGAGACAGGAAATCACGAGAGAGAGGGGGGGGGGGTGACATTCAGAAAGGTCCGCCGGCCGGGACTCGAACCGGGGTCGGCTGCGTACGTGGCATGGGCTCTTAACCATTCCACCACCTGTGGATTACATTGTTAAATTACTTAGTGAAGTTGTGAGAACTCTCTGCTGCTCAGTGCACACAGAGGACTCTGCTCCGCCCTGCTGAGTCAGAGGATGGAGACGGTAGAAAGTTGTCACAACTTCATTCAGTAATTTAATAATATAATCCACACAAAAGAAGATGATGTCTCAAACTTAATATACCGCTCAGCCCTAAAACAACCTAACGTTGTGGAGAGTGTACAGACATGTTCAGCTCATTTGTGCTTAATTGGAAACACTGCAGAGTAAAAAACCAAGTACTCATTTTAATTGAATCCACCCAAAGGATGGACAGACAACAGGTGGGGGTTGGGAGGGCACGGACCAACTGTTTGTTTGCTTAAAATGTGTTAGTCATATCACCCAGCCCTAGGTCAGTGTCTATTCTCCAGTATTAAACTGCAGTGATGTATCAGATCAGTCCAATCAATACCGAATAAGGAGAATTACAGCTGGTAAAAGACTTGAGGAAGGCTGCTGTGTGTGTCCTCGCTGCTCAGAGTAGAAATCAGCCTTTTGAGATGACCTGCATGAGGCGGACCAGAACCACTTCTGGGTCAATCGAGAAACAATCAAATCAGATAGTTGGGATGTTTTCTTATTCTGTCTCTCCTGTTGGCTTCACTGAGCTGAAATATGCAGCCATGGTCTCATCAACCAGAGTTAGACCCAAAGATAACTGATCACACTGTCAACATGTAAACTCAGCCAGTGATCACAGTCGACCTCATTCACTGCTAGAAAGTCAAACACCTTTAAAATTGTAAAAAAGCTCAGTGTGTCACTAACTGGTTGTCATGTTTACTCAGAAAACTGTAAGACGATGCTCAGACGATGGAGGAGAAAAGAAGAAGAAGAAGAAGAAAAAGGAGGAGGACAGACGGAGCCAAACCCTCCACTGGAAAACCTGATGAACCACAAAGTAGAGAAGAGTAAAGACCAGGAGAGCACTGTGGGAGACAGCTGTGGAGGTGTACAGATGGTCAGCAGAGAACTGTTACACCGAGAGAGTGATAATGAATCACAACCTCAACAGCTTCACCAAAGTCTTCCTATGTAGTCTCCAAATGAGTCAAAGATTCACTTTAAATCAGAAGTTTTGTAGGATGACTTAGATGATGCGTAGAGAAGTGAAACTCATATCAGACTGATTTTTTTTTTTTTTTTTTTTTTGTCCACTTCTTTTTAACTTAGAGAGTGATAATGAATCAAACTCAACAGCTTCACCAAAGTGCCATTAACCTCTCCATATGGACCAGTTAAAGTCAAGTATGGTTAGAGTCTTACTATCTAGTCTCCAAATTAGTCAAAGATTGATTTTTTTTCTTTTTAAATCAAAAGATAAATAGAGAAGTGAAACCTATATCCTCCACTAAAACGTCTATCCCTCTGAGTCTGTTCTTCTTTTACTAATGACTCTTAATGTGCCTTATATGTAACTGTAGAGCAGCTTTTATTATTTTTTTAAATGTATGACTGGCAAAAGATGGAGAAACTGGATTTTTGACTCTTCTCACTCAGTCTGGATCACTGTAATGTTTGTTTGTTTGTTTGTTTACCAGGAAAAATAACTTGATGACTTCGGCAGAGGTTAAAGTACAAAGAGGTCTTCATGGGTCTAACATTTTGTACCGGATCCTAATGAAGCTTTTCCACTATACAGTTCTAGCACTACTCAGCTCGACTCGGTTTATCTTGCGTTAGTACCTGAGGACGACCTAGAGAGAGACCTGGTACCTGGTGCTTTTTTAGTACCTGCTCTGGTGAGGTTCCAAGCGAGCCGAGCCGGTACTAAAATGTGACGTCACCAGACTGCCGGCCACTGATTGGTCAGAGAGTCGCTGGAAGAGTCATGAGCCGTCCCACACAAGAATCAAACCCGGCATTTTTAAATACCAACAACAACGTTACAGCGATTCGTTTCTCTTCTCTTGCTTTGTGTGAGACAGAAAGCCTCATACAGCAGCAAGTACACCATCGCCTCCATGTCCTCCATTGTTTATGTGTTTGTGTCGCGTAGAAAACGAAGTCACGGCAGTTTAACGCAGCGTTGCTATGACAACCCCGCTCACATTGAGGAGGAACTATAGTAATGGAAACGGTCGTTCCTGGTAACAAACCGAGTCAAGTCAAGCCGAGTAGTGCTAGAACTGTGTAGTGGAAAAGCTCCATATATTAACCCAAAGCTGATGTGTGTAAATCAACTTTAATAAAATAACAATTTTTAAAAAAGAGAGAAAAAAGACGTGACCCTCGGGAGGCCTGGAGATATTTAATCAGTATCTCTTACCAGGGTAACCCCAGATGGTTCCGTATAATAAAATTATGACTATATAATAACATAAATAATGTTCAGAATCACCTCTACTGACTGTTTCTCCTCATCCTCGTTACCGTCTGCTCAGGAATTCACACATTTCTTATCACATCAGCTTATCAATAAAACCGTAAACTTCAATCAACAAACAAACAAACAATAAATAAATAAAAGGGAAGGTTAAAGAAGTTCCTTTAATAATAATTTAATAGTTTAATAATATATCCAGGTTGCCTTTCTTTGAGGTTTTCAGGGATTTTGTGTATTTTACAAACTATTGAACTTTTCCTTCTTTAATTCACTAAATATATCAGCTGTTGTTTAAAGTGCAATGGTGCTGTACTTAATTGCACTTTATTTAATTTGTGTCGAGTTTTTTTCCAGTTTCTCCTTTCTTTCTTTTTTGTTATGTATATAAATGTATTTAGTTTTTTCTATGTACTTTAAAGCTCTTTAAGCTGTAAGTGAATATACTTTATAAATCATTTTTTATTTGTAGTTTAGTAATGTTGGATATTATAATTAAATTATCTGTTCAACCAAATTATAATGAAACATTTTGTCATTTCTCTCCAGTGTCTATTCATACAGATATTATTATTATTGATAACATGTACTGTTCACTGTATATGTGAACTTTATTGTTGTACATTATACTCTAAACTCTGAACTATAATCAGCTGTGGCTGTAAGACTCTCACCAGAACTGACCTGATGGGGCAACAAGCAGGGTTGGAAATATAATAGGTTACAGATAATAAGTAATGTAACTATTTCAATGACTTCATCAAGGTAATGTAACTTATTACATTTGATAACTTTTCTAATTATCTAACCAATGTTTTCAGCTGTTAGGGTAAATGTTCCCTCCATCTGTCCTTCCTATTCTTCCTTCCTGTCCTTCCTTCCTTCCTTCTTAAGATCTAAGATCAGCTGTTAGGGTAAATGTTCCCTCCTTCTGTCCTTCCTGTCCGTCCTTCCTTCCTTCCCTCCTAAGATCTAAGATCAGCTGTTAGGGTAACTGTTCCCTCCTTCTGTCCTTCCTATTCTTCCTTCCTGTCCTTCCTTCCTTCATCCCTTCCTTCTTTCTTTCCTTAGACCTAAGATCAGCTGTTAGGGTAAATGTTCCCATTAAGCACCAACATCTAAGTCCAGCTGTTTTTCATGGATACTGACATGATTTATAAGGGAGATCATTTCTTATAAAGCAACATTTATCTCTCATTTGAAAATGTATTCATTAGTTCATGTAGATTTATGAATATAAAATAAAGATATTTGATGAATAAAGTGAGTTTAATTGGTACTGTGACTCCATTTAAGTCCATGTGTGCTCCAAATAAATCATGATTTATTTACTAGATATAAACAAAATATTGATTTCAAAGAATTAAAAACAGCAATATATGTATTCAGTAACATGTTAGATATTAAAAAATGAGGGGAAAAAACCCCTGAGTAAAATCTTAAAGGTCTGACTTCAGATGTCACTATTTACACAACTCATAAAATGTCAAACTTCACCAGGTCTGACACATCTGCTCATGTTTCTGGGTGTTTGGGGAACGTTTAGGCTCTCAACAATGTGTTTGTTTTGGAAGAAGATCAAGAAAAAAGAAGAACATTCCCTCAGATGCATTAGCTTCTTCGTACCGCTTGGTCCTTGGACTCTAATGAAGAAAGGAGAGTCACAAAGAAGCTACAGATACACTGAGTCACTGCAGTCAGCCTCAGCTCAAAATCATACTCATGCCTAATTTACTTGAAATGAGCCTGTGATTCTTTGTTGCTTGTTTTTGTATTTTCTTTGGCTTTTGCCCCTTTCTGCTTCTTTCTCTCTTCTCTCTTATTTGGTTGATACGTTTTGGTGATTTTTTATACTAAAGGGGAGGATTTTATATAAGCCCCTTGGGCTTCGTTTCCTCTCCTGCACAGTTATTTGCCTTTGTACTGTGAAATATAATGTCTGTTTTATTATTGTGCATATGAATTTAAAAAAAATCTTTTAAAAACATTGACTCATCTCAGGCATTGCAGGCTGGGCATTTCTGGTTAGACTCCTCCCCGTACATGAGGAAAGCCTTAAATGGATGTGATGTTCAAGTGCTATCGAAAAACTCAGAATTAGAGCCTGCTGGTGAAATAAGAAATAGGCCAACGGACGGCTCACATCAGCTGAAAACTGATGTTGAGTTTAGCTTTATTAGTTAATAAAACACTAAATCAATAGATATGTTGTTGTATACGGTATATTAATCATCCCACGAGCAAAATCATAAACATGCGATTCTGTCCCACAACCCCTGAAGCAGTCACTACTACTACAGACTTTTCAGCCTATTTGTTTGTATATAAGCGCTTAGCATAGCTCATTTCTGTACAGCCAGGTTGATACAAGCAGCATCTGATGCAGACACCACGAGGACATCTTGCCTTGATTTGATAATGAAGATGTTACTTGTGATGTTTTTGGGTGTTTTTTACTTTACTATAATAGTTACAGGTAAGTTTTCATTATTTGTTTTAATTTATTTTATGGATGAGGCGGTTTTGTGTTGACCATCCAGGATCTCTGCAGGGCAGGACACATTTACATCAGTCATCATGAGCAGGTTTTTCTGTTGCAGATAATAACTCTAGTGCATGATGCTCAACGATTGTAGACCCTTTTTATGGGTGCTCAAGCACCCCCAAATTTTGTACTTTTTTCTAAAAGTTATTTTATACAACTTTAATTATTTTGTGAGCCTGTCTGTTAGAGATTGGACAAACACTTATGCTACAGGTTCAAATGGTTTTATTTCAACAGGTTTAATGTATTTTGGATAGTTCTGTCATTAAAACTGCATTTACTTCAGGGTTCATTTCCTCTTTGTAGAAATATGTGATTGTTTATTCCGAACCATTATTATTATTATACACTATAGTAGACCACTCTAAACTATTATTATATTATATATTATTTTTGGTTGACAGCACTGAATTGCTGCTGAACTGTTGTGTTTTAAAATGTTTTATTAGCTAACTGTGTGTCTAAAGTATTTCTTTGGGTTTTTATTTGTAGGTATAATAATAAAAGAAACAGTATTTCATTTCATACTATTTTTTCATTGCACAAAAAATACAACGAAACTTTACGTTTAGCATTCCCTAACCCAGCAGCATAGATGAAAATAATACTGAGTGAAGTGAGAAAAAGGTTTTCAGAAGCTGTCAGCAGGGGGCGTTAGTGAATGTGAGTCAGAAGGACAGGAGTAGGAAGTTGAGCTGAGCTTCGGGCCAACTAACTTCTCTTAAACTGTAATTTATTTGCACACTTTCAGTACATTGAATGTGAATATCGTATTCTAACATATGCGAGACACCGTGGAGGAAGTTTGAACTATACGCGTTACTTAAATGTGGACCGAGCTCGGTAAATATATCTGCACTGATCTGTGAGCGATGAGCCAGAAGCTTCCACGGAGCAAGGAGCTCCTACAGGCCGCCTCAGCAGTCACAGTCGGCGGCTACAGTCAGAAATGGACACCGCGGATTCTCTCCGAGCGGACAGGTCAGGGCTAGAAGACTTCTTATAGGTGAGTTAAAAGAGGTTGAGTGTTAAATAGTAAAAAGCGGATATTTAGTCAGAAATGTTTAATATGAAGGCTACAATCCGCGATTTGAAGGATCACTGTCGACGAGTATATCCGGAAGTGCAGCGCTCTCGTGACCCAGACCTTAAAGCACATTTTATGGAAACTCAACGTAGTTAAAACGTTTTTTAAAAACTAACTATACTAACCCTAACCTCACATGAACATCCAAAGTTGACAATAACATGGTATGTTTGCCTTTTCTATTCCAAACACTCTGTGAGTACACAGCCACCTTAAGTTGTCAAATGAAAAAAAAAAAAAGATTTGTTGGTTTAGGAAAATTCTCTCTACTCTGCAAATTGGTTCCCAGCTGGTTCACAATTGAACCGACTCCACAGTCAGTGGTGAACCAGCACTGGAACTGCTTTGGTGGTAAAGGGGTATGTGTGTGTACAGCAGCTCATTTGCAGTGTCATCTGTGTTGTGAGTGCCGCTATGATAGGCGGAGCCCCGGTCAGCTAGTTTCAGGTTATTTATAGGTTACTATGAAGCTTGAGTTGGGTGTTCGATCAGTTCACCGGATGGCGTTTCCTCTGCTGTGATCAAACTTCAGCTCGCTGCATGGATCACATCGTGAATATGATGTGTTTTACTCTTCTGGGTATTTTATTTTCGGTTGCAGCTGTTTCGGGTAGGTTTATATTATTGTGATTGTTACTGTATGTGGCACATATTCACCTCAAGATCGATTGACTGAAGAGGAGCGAAACATGCTACTTTAAAGAGCTGGAGATCTTAGCTATTGTTAATAATTACTTAATTGGAAATGGAGCTCTAAGAAACCAGATTTCTGTGTTCAGTGTTGTCTGAGCGGGACTTTAGAGCTGTTTATTTGTGCTGTTGAACATAACTGCTGTAAATAATAAAAAAAAAAAAAAAACGTTTTATTGATCTCATTCACTGAGTTTATCTCTACCATGACTCCCGCTCCTCATTCAATCTCTAGTTTGCTCGAATGCCACATGGTTTGCCGGTCACTTGGCTCAAGCGCTGGCAGAAAGGGAAGTACCTGGTGTTACTTCTGAAGGGGCTGGATCTTAGTACACCGCAGGGCAGAATGTGCTTATCACACTATTTTTAAAAACTAGGATGTGAATGATATTGTGGTTGTGATACTGTTTGTACTGTTGGGGAGGAGGGTCTCTGTATCTGAATGTGATGACTTGATATCAAGTTTTCCTATATATATATTTCACAGTTGTCTGGGCAGGAGTTTTGGTGTGTGGTGTTAGTTGTGTCTTGTCAAAAGTCTCTCACTCCTTTTCTCCTCCTTTTTTTATGTCTTTAAATATGTGTGGAAGCTGACAGTGTTTGCACAAGAGATGTATTTGGCTTGCATTCCTGTCATTGGTAGTAGGTTATTGTTCCTTTAGAGCAGACAGAAATGCAGTGTAAACCGGGACTGTATAATACAAATGTTTGGATAAAATTAAAAGCTGTTATTTATATTTAAAATATATATTTTGTTGTGCATGTTTTCCCAGGAGCGCCTCAAGCAGTTTGCTCGACTCAGCCAATAGAGGTAGAGGAAGGTGAAGATGCTGTTCTTCAGTGTTGGCTGTTCCCACCGATCGACGTGTCAGCGTACACATGTGATTGGAGGAGACTTGACCTCAGCAGGTTCGTCTACGCCTATCGAGATAAAAAGGATCTCCATGATGAGCAGATGGAGAGATACAAAGGCAGGACGACTTTCATCTATGAAGACCTGATTAAAGGGAACCTGACTCTGAAGATCTCCTCAGTCCAGCTGAATGACAGCGGACAGTACAGATGCTACGTTCCTAAACTGAACACCAAATGCGTCATGAACGTCAGTGTTGGTAAGAACCTTGAATTAAACACTGAACAGATTTTAGGTTTTTTTATTTACCTGAAAATGTAGAATTCTCTGTTCATTTTTAAAAAGTACTTCAACAGTTTTGTGTCTCATTTGAAACAGCACCAAAGGACCAGCTGACTGGTATGAAGAGAAGTGAAGACCACATCACAACCAGACCTCCAGTGTATGATGTGACTGAGCCAGAAGATCATGGTAAAAGTCTTTGAGTTGATCAGAAAACTGTGGGACTTGTCCTATTTGAATAAATACATTATGTTGGAGAAAGAAATTAATTAAAGCCTGCCACTTTTTCTCAATTCAACACTTTCTAATGTTCCTTCAGACGCTGCAGAGACAAGGACTCATTACCTCATTGCCTTTCCCGTTTTTGGGTTCGTTGTTGTCTTCATTGGAGTGCTGGTGAAGTAAGTTACACATTTATGCAGCATTTTTTTATCAATATTTAAAAGTGATCACTGTTGTGCTGCTGTTAGTCCTCCATCATCCAACATCTGATCTGCTTAATTATGCTCTGATGGAGAGCTGGACAATATGACCAAAATATCATATCATGATATCCATGTATATCCTGATATAGCACATTTTGATTGAATAATTAGTTGGTTCTGGTTCTTATTTTTTTTACACTAAACCAACCACAGCATGCTTTTACACAGTACTCCAGCATTTCTGGTTCAGAGACTTGAGGTGGAGATGTATTCATCTATCTCATGTCAAATGGCATAAACTCAATGTGTCACTATCTGGTTGTCATTTTTCTCTCAGAAAACGATGGAGGGGGGAAGAATCAATGACCGAGTCAAACAATGCTCTACAGGAAAACCGGATGAACGAAGAATCAGAGGAGGGTAAAAACCCAGGCAGCATTGTGATAAACATCCAACAAGATGCATAGCGATGGTCGGCAGATTGTCTGTTGCACTGAGAGCAATAATAAATCCCCAACGATCAAAAACTCATTATAACCACACCAGCTTCACCAAAGTGCCATTACAAAAACATTAATTTCCCCAGATGGACGAGTTAAAGTATGACAGATTTATAACAATTGGACCACTTTGGAGAAAGAGCTTTTTCTTTAATACCTGCCTATTAAATAGTCAGAAATTGAATCAAACATGTGCAATACACAATAATTTTTAAAAGGTAAGATTAGTTTAAAATTAAGGGAAGGGAAACTTATGTCAGTGAGATTTTTAAATTGCCCTTACTTTTGGTGATACTTATTTTTTTGACTAATTCAACTCATTTTATTGGTTTAAGTTACAATACAGTATCAAGCTCAACATTCTTTTATACTTGAAAGCACTTTGTTTTCGTCTGTACAGTCCAGTGAGGTTTCTCAAGTTATCAAATGGTGGTAAAAAACTGTGAACATATTTATAAGTATGTTAAGTGTCTGAAACAAATTGCCACGTCCATTTAAAACCAAACTTGAAGCTGTCCTCTCAGGTGTATGATGATTGTTCTGTGTATTTGTGGCCCTGTGTACATTCTGTCTCTATTGGGTCTTTTCCATTGTACAGTTCTAGCACTACTCGGCTTGACTTGACTCAGTTTTTTTTGCGTCTCCATCAGGGATAGTACCTGGTACCTGCTACTTTTTTAGTACCTGCTCTGCCGAGGTTCCAAGCGAGCCGAGCCGATATTAAAATGTGACGTCAACAGACTGCCGGCCACTGATTGGTCAGAGACTCACTGGAAGCGTCATGAGCCGTCCCACACAAGAATCAAACCCGGCATTTTTAAATACCAACAACAGCTTTACAGAGATTCGTTTCTCTTCTCTTGCTTTGTGTGAGACAGAAAGCCTCATACAGCAGCAAGTACACCATCGCCTCCATGTCCTCCATTGTTTATGTGTTTGTGTCGCGTATAAAACAACGTCACTGCAGTTTCGCGCAGTCGTGCTATGACGACCCGCTCACGTTGAGGAGGAACTATGAAGTAATGGAAAACGACGTACCTGGTACCAAACCGAGTAGAGTAGAGTCGAGCCGAGCAGTGCTAGAACTGTATAGTGGAACGCCATATTATACATCTCCAGCTGAATACGTGTGTCCAGATTTCATTGCTGCCTATTCGAGCTATTCCAGTTGTTCAGATCACTCCAACTATGAACATCTGTGCTGTTACGTCCTGGCTGGGGACACATTAACGTTTACACTCCAAAAGATACGTGTGCAGATGTGTCTCAGACCACATTAGTAAGTGTTTGAGTGATCGGATCACAGAGCATCTCGGAGGTCGTTTAAACTTGTGTTTAATACTGTTCACTAGGATTTTGGATCATCTCAGACGTATGTTCATGTCAGGTGTAAACAGGGTGTATGTTTGTCTTTTTGAATGTTTTTATCCTTCTTTGTTTTTACTTATTTGTCTTCACTGTAAGGTTTGTTTTATTATGAATGTATTTTAATATTAATATAAAGCGCTTTAAGTTATGATGCCTACCATGAAATCGCCTTTCCTTGCACAGTCACTGGCATTAATAAAAGACTATTGTTACTTTACCAATTTTACGTTTGTCGTTCTCGTTATTTTTCTTCTTCCCGATCATCTAAATTACAACATTATTTTCTCACTTCACTTCCCTCTCAAGTAACTAATATACAGATGGATAATCTGTGTCTGAGATTTCACTCAGAGCACCTCTTATCTGAGTTACTAAGTTACTAATTCAAGTTAAATGTAAAAATATAATAGTGCTTACGAGAGATGAAATGATAGATTTTTGTCTTTTCCCAACAAATCTCCCATCAGACATCATGGATACTAATAGATGTCTTAGGCTTTTTCCTGTACTGTCTTGAAGCTGTTTTTACTCTTTAGTGGTGTTTAAGCCTTGACAACCATTCTGCGTGGGGATAAAGGAACATGTCACCCAGTGCAGTGTGTAGATTGTTGATGTGTTTTTAATAGATTTTTGACAATAACGGGTTTATGGCACAGAGGAAAAATATATATCACACAATATTGGTTAGTAGAACAGTTAATTGTTAATTTGGATCTACATGAGATTTGTTCATTGTAAGAAAACTATAGAAAATTGCCACATAAAGGACAGATTCACAATTTCTCAAGTCCTAAAACAACAACGAGGAGCCTAAATGAACATTAAAGCAGCATCCAAGTCCCTCTTTGTGTTACTATACTTCCACACCAGCTCAACAGGGAAACACTAAGAGGGAATTTGATGCTAAAAAGACTGTAAATGTGTCAGATATCACTTGATATGACTAACTCAGACTGCTGAAGCTCAATAGAAGATTCACATCTACTTTAAAATGACTGTGTGGACACACTGTGGATACAGTCCTCCCATTACTTTACATTGAAAGCACACCTGAAGGTTTTAATAGTCAATATAAACAGGAGGAAACTGTTTTACTGTTAATATGGACACCTGACTGCTGTTTTAAGACATATTTGGAAAACCTGTGAACATATCCTGACATTTTTAGCTCTAATAAGATATTTTCGAACAGTATTTTTATACTGTAAATACAAAAAAAGCTAGAAAAACACAGGTCGTGTGATGTTTTTTGCCGTTATATAAGTGTTCAATGAAGAAGGAGAAAAAGATAAACAACGGACCGTGTCTGATCACTAAATCTTCTTAATATCGACTTCCATGAAGCAAATAGTTAATTATTTTGTTGAACTATGAAAGTTTAACGCGTTAAAAACTGACTTAATCAAACAAAACACATGTTCCCGGGAAAAATATTGCGCCAAATGGGCCCTCTATTCATTTAAACTCCCGGTTCTTGACATGACGTAACATCCTCCTGTGACGCTGGCCAATTGGCATCAACTACGTCATGACGCAGACCAATTGGAGAGCAGCGGCGGGAAACACAGCTGATCGAACAGAAGGTTTGGCGCTAGTTTGGTTCATTTCTCCTGAGGAAGACTAACTGATAGAGAGGCAAAGAGAGCTCCAACACAGAGAAACACTCCACTCTGAGCCGAGGATACTTTCTTTTTTGACGATCTAAGAAGGTAAACTCATCACTAACACGTTAATTTAAGTGTTTAGAGACGAATTATTTAGTTAATTATAGGCGGAAGTATGTTACGGATGACGCGTGTCTGTCGTTTGCGTGTTTGTTGTCTAAAATACTAAAATTAGCTTATTTTTCACGTTATGTATCACAAGATCAGTCGGTCACAAACATAATGTGTTAGTACGACATGTTTTACTTTTAATCTCGGTCAGATTTGAGTAGAAATTTGACGTTTTCATGCTGACGTCGCTTTTCGTCTTGGCGCCATTTAACAGTGTCCTCTGTTCACTGTACTAATGCAGCAAGATGAAGTTAAAATATTACAGTAAAAGTACTGCAGTATTATGAGTAATGTAGTATTACAGTAAATGTACTGCAGTAGTATGAGTAATGTAGTATTACAGTAAAAGTACTGCATTAGTATGCAGTTTTACTGTAAAAGTACTGCAATATTATGAGGTATGTAGTATTACAGTAAAAGTTAAAGTATTGTTTGCATGTTCTTGAGTGTTTTTTATCGGTTCGGTCGACATAAACGGACATTATTTATGTTCAATCTGTCGGACATTTCCTCTGATTTGCATATTTGATGACTACGGAGACCATCCTCCCCTCCCCATCCTCCCCACAGCACAAACAACCTCGTCTATTTGCCAGACATAAAACCACAATACCAGCAGGTCTACAGTCCCACAGTCCAACGAACCAACAGTTTTGTATGCTAATGATCTGAGGCCTGTCAGATTGGAGGGGATTTTCCTAAACGCGTCATTTTTAAATGACAAAAGCAGAAGATGCTTATTTATTGACAACTTAAGCACTCACAGAATGTTTAATAGGAACTGGAAAGGCAAAATATATCATGTTATTGTCAACTTTGGTTGTTCCCAGTAATATAATAAGAGGTGGACGAGCAACCAGGAGAACTATATATCGGTGGGGCTGTAGGGAGATTTTAGAGAACATAAACAGAGTTTAAGTTCAAAATATCTCTACATTCAAAACAATAAGTCCTATTGTGAGACTGTGTTAGACATTTCCTGAAAAATGAACTTCCAGAACAGTGTCGGCTCATTCAGATGACTGTTTCTATGCTGTCATGCATGATTGCAACTTTAATACATGAATCATAGATGACTCAGATACACAGAACTCTGAACATTTAGCGGTGGAAGATGTATTCAGATCCTTCATGAAACATACTGAGACAACAATGTGAAAATGCTGCATTACAGTAAAAGTCCTGCATGAAAACTCCCACTGAGGTAAAAGTACTGCAGTATTATGAGCGATGTAGTATGCAGTATTACAGTAAAAGTACTGCAGTATTATGAGTGATGTAGTATGCAGTATTACAGTAAAAGTACTGCAGTATTATGAGCGATGTAGTATACAGTATTACAGTAAAGTAGTGGTTTGGTCCTCTGACTGATATATTATTATTATGACATCATTAGATTATTAATAGTGAAGCATCAGTGTTAGAGCAGCATGTTACTGTTGTAGCTGCTGGAGGTGGAGCTAGTTTACACTACTTTATATACAGTTAGCTAGTTTAGTCCAGCTTGTTATATTTATTGTGTCAAATCTTCATCTGAAAAGCAACAAAAACTATGAAGTAGCATCAAATGGAAATGCTCCAGTACCTCAAAAGTGTATTTAAGTCCTGTCCTTGGGTGAATGTACTTGTCTGAGGCCTCTTCAGTTGAATGGGAAAGTGGCCTCTGTTGTATTAGTTCCGTCTTTGGTGATAATTAATGGTCTTTTTCTTTGTTTCAGGTAAAACACAAGATGCCCAGTACGCGCTCTCAGGACCGGGCTCAGCCCACGCTGCAGTTCCCCCGCCGTAAATCCTGCAGGACGCCGTCCCGCTCCAAGACGCCCCAGTTGGAAACGTCTCCAGCTGCGTCGCCATCAAAGCCCAGAAATAAACCCATCGGTCCTCTCTCCCCGATGCGACCGGTTGCCCACCCTGACCCGCTGTCGCCCAGACGCTCCGCAGCTCAGCCGCCACCTTCCTCTCCCAGCATGCAACCGAGGCTTCCCCTCAGCCCCCGAAAACGCACCGGTAAGAGACCAGAGACAACACGATCATCATCGAATAACATCACAAGATTAGAAATGTAACCCTTCTTTTTAAAATGTTTGTATCTCAAGGTGACGACAACGGCTGCAACCTTGACGCCAACCTGCTGGGCTCGCCGCCGAAGCAGAGCAGGTCTTCTCTGTCCTCGCCGCGAAAGCTGGCCTTCGATGAGAACTCGCCGGTCTTAGCTCGCCGCCGCCTGGTCCCATCCTCGCCGCTGAAGTCGCAGACGCTCTCTCCCAACGCCAAGGCGTCGCCGAGGAGACGGGAGGCGACCGCTCGGCTGTTTGCAGAAAGTGAGACATCTTGAACTCTTCTTCTTCCTCTATTTTCTTCTACCTTATTCTTCTCCTCCTTTCTTCATCTTCTTGCAGGATTTGGTTATTTTTCAGTATTTTAACCTCTTCCTGTCGTCCGTCTCTCCTCCAGAGTCGAGGTTTCTGGGTGTGAAGCAGGCTCTCCACACCGCCGTCCCCGAGCGTCTCCTCTCCCGGGAGACGGAGCGGGTGTCCATCCGCTCCTTCCTGGAGAAGAAGGTGCTGCAGAGTCTTCCAGGCAGCCTCTACATCTCCGGAGCGCCGGGGACGGGAAAGACGGCGTGCCTCAACTGTGTGCTGCAAGAGATGAAGGTGAGTCAGAGGAGTCATCGAAATCAATTAGACTTTATTTATACGTCTACTTACAAATCACAATGTATCTAATTATAAATCTAAATTACCTCCTAAATGTTGATGTAGTTCAAAGTGCTGCAAGCTGATAATAAGACAGAACAAGTGACATAAAGAAAGGAAAAACACCAAATTACCAAAACAATGGAAAACAATACACACAAAAGTAAGAATGATAAAAATGTAGAAAAAAAAGAGTAAAAAAACAAAAGTAAGAGAGAAAGTAAAATAAAGAAGAAAAATAAATAAATAAAAAGCTTAGAAAAAAATAGAAGGCCGGTGGAGCTTTACTGACACCTAGTGGACATTTTGCGTCACTGCAGAGATTTGTTTTTTTCCCAAAGTGGAGGTCTGGGTCTAAAGAAGAGATGTTTGAAGGGATAAGTCATTTAATTTGGTGTGTTAAGGATTTGTAGCAGACTTTCACAGGCCAACAGATACAATTGTCAATTTTTCACACTTAATTAATCATTGAATTTTCAGTGAAGTGAAACTTTTTAAATCCTTGTCTATAATTTGAGAAACTTCATCATTTAGAGCTGCAATAAAAAGTAACTATTGTGATAATCAGATAATTGTTTTATTTATTTTTGTTTATTAAAGCAAAACTTTACTGTAAAGTTTCAGCTTTTGTACAAAATAAAGACATTTTCACAGTTTTCTGACATTTTTAAAGTCAAAACAATCTTCAGTTGCACCTCTATTAGTAGTATTTTGGCCTCTGTGTGTGATTTACGATCTTAACGTTGTCCTCTGTGTCTTCAGGCCGAGCTGGCTTCGGTACAGACGGTGGTGGTGAACTGTATGAGTCTACGCAGCTCTCACGCTATCTTCCCGCTGCTGGCCGACAAACTGCGAGCGTCCGGCGGACAGAACGGCCTCCAGAAGCTCCTGACGGCCCCGGGGCCCGCTGTGTGAGTAACACACGGAGAACAGAGTGGCTCATTCTTGTCACCTTTTTATTCCTCCTTCACAGCAAGTTTCCAGTCAGAAACGAAGTATAAATGTCCGTCATCTCTCCCTCTGATGTCTGACTCTGATATCTTCCCGTCTTCAGGCTGCTGGTTCTGGATGAGATGGACCAGCTGGACAGTAAAGCTCAAGATGTTCTCTACACCATCTTCGAATGGCCGTACCTGCCCGAGTCTCGCCTCTGTCTCATCGGTAAGCCTCCCTCCCTCCCTCCCTCCTACCTTCCTTCATTCCCCCTCTGTCCTTCCTCCCTCCCTCCCTCATTTCCTTCCTTCCGTCTGTCCTTCCTCCCACCATCCCCTTTTCTTCCTTCCTTCCTCCCTCCCTTCTCCCCCTCCTTCCTTCCTTCCTCCTTTCCTTTCCTCCTTCCTACCGTCTGTCCTTCCTCCCTCTTTCCTTCTCTCTTTCTTTCCTCCCTCCATCCCCTTTTCTTCCTTCCTTCTGTCCTTCCTTCCTTTCCTCCCTCCCTTCCTTCCTCCCTGATGGCATCTGGCTGATGCTGGGTTGTCATGGCAACTTCATCATCTGTTATTTAGACGGTCACGTGATTACAGATTATTAATGCATCGTGTGATCCTTCTTACTTTCCGCAGGTATCGCCAACGCTCTGGATCTGACGGACCGGATCCTCCCTCGCCTGCAGACTCGGCCTCACTGTCGCCCCCAGCTGTTACACTTCCCTCCCTACAGCCGGCAGGAGCTCGCCGACATCGTCCAGGATCGACTCTCTCAGGTAAAACACACAGCGACCTCCTGAATGAAACGTGTGTGTGTGATTCACGGTTCATTATTCATGATTCAGCTCCTTTTATCTCGTTAAATATGTATTTGTTGTTTATTCTTCCTCTCAGGCGTCGGCTGAAGGAATCCTCGACGCCTCGGCGGTTCAGTTCTGCGCCAGGAAAGTGTCGGCGGTGTCGGGAGACGCCAGGAAAGCTCTGGACATCTGCAGGTAAACATCTCAACCTGTGATAAAATCAACCTTTTTTTCAATCCTTACAAGAGGAAGGAAGGACAGAAGGAAGGAAGAAAAGGGGATGGAGAGAGGACAGAAAGAAGGAAGAAGGAAGGAGGAAGGACAGACGGAAGGAAGGAAGAAAAGGGGATAGATGGAGGGAGGGAGGGAAGGAAGGAGGGAGGAAGGACAGACGGAAGGAAGAAAAGGGGATGTAGGGATGAAAGAAAGGGAAGAAGGACAGAGAGAAGGAAGGAAATGAGGGAGGGAGGAAGGACAGAAGGAAGGAAGAAAAGGGGAGGGAGGGAGGAAAGAAAGAGAAGGAAGGAGGGAGGAAGGACAGACGGAAAGAAGGAAATTAGAAAGGAAGGAGGGAGGGAGGAAGGAAGGAAGGAAGAAAAGGGGATGGAGGGAGGAAAGAAAGAGAAGGGAGGACAGATGGATGGAAGGGAGGGAAGGAGGGAGGAAGGAAGAAAGAAAAGGGGAGGGAGGAAAGAAAGAAAGAGATGGAAGGAAGGAAATGAGGGAGGGAGGAAGCCCTCCTTCCTTACAAGAATGATGTTTTATTAACTTTAGATTAGATTTGAAGGTATTATAGTTTAGATATAATCATCTAAAGATTAACAAGAATAATGATGTGAAAGTGAAAGTAAAGCAGGGAAATTCTTTTTAGTTAATTCCTTATTGTAGGAATAAATGATTAAAGAGATTTGAATACTAAATACAACTAATGACGATACATATTTACTTCATTAATCGATATATTTGATTTATAAAATGGTGAAAAACTGATTCCTAAAGTCCACGATGTCGTCATCAAATGTCTCGTTTTATTTTCAACCCAAAAATATTCAAATATTCACATTTAAGAAGCTGGAGTCAAAATTTCTTCTTTGAAAAATGACTAAAAATGATCAATTGATCATCAAAATAAATGTTCAGTTAGACACGAATCAACTAAATGTTTCTTTCTTTTCTTTTTTTTAATATTTCCAGGCGAGCCGTAGAGATCGTAGAGTCTGACGAGAGAAAGAAAACATCTGATCCCAAAGATGAAACTAAAGGTGAGTAACGCTAAAAGTCACATTTTTAAACTGATCATATGATTCTCCCTTCTTCCTTCTTCCTTATTTCCTTATTTCCTTTCCTCCATTCCTTCCCTCCCTCCATCCTTCCGTCTGTCCTTCCTCCCTCCCTCCTTCTCTCTTTCCTCCCTTCCTCCTTCCATCCCCCTTTCTTGTCCTTCCCTCCTCCCTCCCTCCTTCTTTCCTTCCCTCATTCCGTCCTTCCTTCCTTCCTCCCTTCTTCCTTCTTTCCTCCCCCCTCCTACCTTCCTTCTTTCCTTTCCTCCATTCCTTCCTTCCCTCTCTCCTTCCGTCTGTCCTTCCTCCCTCCCTCCTTCTCTCTCTCTTTCCCCCTTTCTTCTGTCCTTCCCTCCTCCCTCCCTCCCTCCTTTTTTTCTGCCCTCATTCTGTCCTTCCTTCCTTCCTCCCTTCTTCCTTCTTCCTTATTTCCTTTCCTCCATTCCTTCCTTCCCTCCCTCCATCCTTCCGTCTGTCCTTCCTCCCTCCCTCCTTCTCTGTTTCCTCCCTTCCTCCTTCCATCCCCCTTTCTTGTCCTTCCCTCCTCCCTCCCTCCTTCTTTCCTTCCCTCATTCCGCCCTTCCTTCCTTCCTCCCTTCTTCCTTCTTTCCTCCCCCCCTCCTACCTTCCTTCTTTCCTTTCCTCCATTCCTTCCTTCCCTCTTTCCTTCCGTCTGTCCTTACTCCCTCCCTCCTTCTCTCTCTCTTTCCCCCCTTTCTTCCGTCCTTCCTCCCTTCTTCCTTCTTTCCTCCCTCCCTCCTACCTTCCTTCCTTCTTTCCTTTCCTCCATTCCTTCCTTCCCTCTTTCCTTCCCTCCTTCCTTCTGTCTGTCCTTCCCTCCTCCCTCCTCCTTTTCTTCCCGCATTCCATCATTCCTTCCTTCCTCCCTTCTTGCCTCCCTCCCGCCTACCTTCCTTCCTCCTTTCCTTCCTTCCTTCCTCCCTCCTTTCCTTCCTTCTTCCTCCTTTCCTTCTTCTTTTCCTTCCTTCTTCCTCCCTCCATTCCCTAACGTTGAGCTCTGCTTCCTCTCCCTCTGTGCAGCGTCTCGAGTGAGTCTTCCTCAGGTGGCTCGGGTGTTGTCGGAGGTGTACGGCGACCGCATGGCGTCTCAGAGCTCAGACGGAGAGAGTTTCCCTCTGCAGCAGAAACTGCTCGTCTGCTGCCTGCTGCTGCTCATCCGCAACGGGAAGAGCAAAGAGATCGTCCTCGGAAAGGTGAGACGAAGACTTCAAGTTTCATTATAAAGTAGATGATCAGCTTCTATTGAGCTTCATCAGTCTGAGTTAGTCATATCAAGTGATATCTGACACATTTACAGTCTTTATAGCATCAGATTCCCTCTTAGTGTTTCCCTGTTGAGCTGTGGTGTAACCATAGTAACACAAAGACTTTGGCACTAAAAACACTGTAACGTTGAAACATAGAAGACTTCACTCATCTTCCTCTTTCTTTCTCTTCCTCATTTCTTTTCGGTTTCTTTCTTTCTTTCATCATCTTCCTCCCCTTTGTTATCTCTTCCTCTTCTTCCTCCTCCTTTTTCAGTTTTTTTTCTTTTCTTTCTTTCTTTCCTCATCTTCTTCCCCTTTCTTGTTCTCTTCCTCCTTTCTCTGTTTTTTCTTTCTTTCTTTCTTTCCTCATCTTCCTCCCCTCTTATTTATCTCCTCCACTTCTTCCTCCTTTATCTGTTTTTTCTTTTCTTTTCTTTCCTCATCCTTCTCCCTTTTCTTGTTCTCTTCCTCTTCCTTTCTTTCTTTCTTTCTCTGCACTCATGTGAACAGTGAAGCATCAGAAGGACTGTATTTAGTCACTTCCACAGTAAACATGATGAAGGGATCTTCTAATGTTCAGTATGAACAGGAGGAATCATTAAAGCAAGAAAAACACTTAATGTTCATTTCAGCTCCAAACTGTTGACAAATTGTGAACTCGTCCGTTTTAATATAATCAGCAAAGACTGTGAATATTCTCGTCTCCTGGTGTTAATAGTAAATGTGTGTTTTTAAATGTCTGGTTTCAGCTTCATGAGGTTTACAGTCGGCTGTGCGCTCAGCGGCAGGTCGGCGGCGTCGGTCAGGGCGAGTGTTTGTCTCTCTGCAGTCTGCTGGAGAGTCGAGGAATCTTCGCTCTGAAGAAAGCCAAAGAAGCTCGACTCACCAAGGTACGAAAAACACCCAAGTCCAACGTTTAGAATGGAGGGAGGAAATAAGGAGGGAGGGAGGAAGGAAGGAAGAAAAGGGGATGGAGGGAGGGAGGAAAGGAAGGAAAGGAAGGAAGGAGGGAGGGAGGAAAGATTGAGGGAGGAAGGAAATAAGGAGGGAGTGAGGAAGGAAGGAAGAAAGGTGGATGGAGGGAGGAAAGGAAGAGAAGGAAGGAGGGAGGGAGGAAAGATTGAGGGAGGAAGGAAATAAGGAGGGAGTGAGGAAGGAAGGAAGAAAGGTGGATGGAGGAAAGGAAGAGAAGGAAGGAAAGGAAGGAAGAAAAGGGGAGGAGGGAGGAAAGAACGAGAGAAGGAAGGAAATTAAGGAAGGAGGAAGGAAATGAGGGAGGAAGGAAATAAGGAGGGAGGGAGGAAGGAAGAAAAGGGGATGGAGGGAGGAAAGAAAGAGAGAAAGAAGGTAGGAGGGAGGGAGGAAGGAAATTAGGAGGGAGAAGGAAGGACAGAAGGAAGGAAGAAAAGGGGATGGAGGGTTAAACATGTGTAAATGTCTCATCGGAAGAGGGAGGGAGGGAGGAAGGACAGACGGAAGGAAAGGAGGAAAGAAGGAACAGTCAAAACAGACGGGGTCAATTTGACCCGGGAGGACGACAGGAAGGTTAAACATGTGTAAATGTCTCATCGGGCATTTAAATCTAAATGATAAAGTAAAAAGGGGAAAACTGTTTAATATTCACCACTGATTCTACATATCATTTAAGTTTTAATCTAATATTCAAACATTTAACAGGTGAGGATGTTTAATATAATGAGTTTGTTTTTCATCTGCAGGTGTTTCTGAAGATCGATGAGAAAGACGTTGAGAACGCTCTGAAGGATCGAACGCTGCTGGGAAGCATCCTCGCTGCAGGACTCCCCTGATCCTTATTTATCTATATTTTATCTTTTTGTTTATTTTTGAAGAGTTTTGTAAAATATTTTTTTAATTCTCATTTTTGCTGAGAATCTGTACAGTCGGAATAGTTTTAATTTACTTTTTTTTTTTTTTTACTGTTTACTAGTTTTGAGTCGAACATGTTGAACAAACATCAGTAATGAAATAACAGCGTCTGTTTCAGTTGTGATTTGAAACATGTTTATTTTCATGCTGTATATAAACATTTACAGATGTTTTAATCTGATGTCCGTTGTGATTTTTTTTCTTCTCACTGCCATTCCTTAAAACCACCACTAGATGTCACACTTGCACAAATTAGTCTAGTTACACATTTTATCTTCAGGAAACAAAAAATAACCACAAATTTCATGAAAATCAGTTTTTTTGTGTAGCATTTCTCAACGTCAGAGTAGCAAAGGTCAGAGCTGAAGCCTTCATCACCACTGAGCACAGGAGTTATAGAAGGGGCACTTTTTAATAGATATACAGTCACTGGCCTCTTCATTAGGAACACCTGTGTAATCTAATCTAATTCAATCCAATACTGCTACAAATTCTACTTTTATGAAGTTTATACATAATATTTACGTATTCCGTAACTTGGTTATAAAACAGACAAACTGAAGACTTTACATTTAAACAAAGAATCATTTCACTGATTACACAGTAAAGGAAACAACTCACCAAGTCCTGTTCAACTCCATTACATACTATCCTGAATTACTGAATTGATTTATCGATTAAACATGTTTACTGACAGCTGTACATGCACATCCAGTTGAGACATATACAAAATAAATTGGCTTCTGAATCATCTTTTTTTTCTTTTCTTTTTTTTTTTTTTTTTACAACTTTTTAAATGTATGTGTGACTGACAAGTGTGGAAACCATGTTGGGTTTGGAAACTGTATTTACAATCAGTGAGAGATCAGGTTGGTTCTAAATAACATGAGAAAGTGTCTCTGACAGGAGGAGACTCTCCATCTTACAGATCACACAAAGACACTGAGGAACCAGGCCAGAACCCAAACCCAGCATACAGAGTTTCATTGAATTTGGTTTCGAAAGTGTAGAGGTGAATCAGTGTGTCAGAAGAGACTCTGTAGAAGGTCAGAGTGCCAGCACGATAGTCCAAATACACTGCTACTCTGTCAGAGCAGGCTGACGAAGAGGAGGAGGAATCTGAGGAGGAAGCTGAGGAGGGGATGACGACGGTTACTGTATTATTGTGACAGACAGAGTAACGACCATCAAAGCACTTCAAACTCAATGACTGATCATTCCTTCCAAACCTGCACTCATCACTGTTTCCTATCCTTTTGATTTGTCTGTAAGTCACTGATATATAAACTCCTCCAGTCATCTCCACCTCCCAGTAATAGCGTCCAAACAGACCTTGTCTACACAGCACCTGATGCCAGAAGTTAAATCTGTCTTCATGATCAGGATATGACTGAGCCTCCGCCACACGTTCCACCTTCCTGATCCTGTCAGACAGTTTGAGTTCTCTGTGCGCTGTGTTTGGATCCAGTGTAAGTTTACAGTAATCTGATGGAGAGAACGAGACACAATACAGCTGCAGTTATTGACCTATCATCTGTTTGATGATGACATCACCTTCATCCTCAGTAGGATGTGAATGAGTGATGTCACAGTTTGAAGTTTGCTTTGTTTTAATGAATCAAATGAACAACACACTTACACTTCCTAACACCTGGCCTCATCCATCGGACTCCAGCAGGCGGCAGGCTGAAAGGAGGAGGGGGGTCAGAGCAGCACGTTCTCTTTCAGCATGCAAACATGGACGTTACATCACTCTAGTCTACTGTTTTATTATTCTGTTCAAATGGGTGGTTGGACTTTGATAGATTTTATCCAATCTGAATCCAGTATCCCAATCCTTCTGAAACCCTGATTGAATCTAATCAGGTTTAACTTTCAACATTTACAGGAAACTTCAGTTAGAAAGAAGAAAAAGTCAAAGATTCAGTTGAGATCTGTGAGCAGCTCTAACAGAGAAAATATTTGCAGCTCTTCCTCCTCTATCAGACATTGTCTCTCCATACCTAAGAGTGTCCAGTCTCCAGTTTGGATCATGCAGTCCAGCAGTAATGATCTTCTCTCCTGATTTTCGTGGATGATTGTAGCTCAGGTCCAGGTTTCTCAGATGGGAGGGGTTGGAGTTCAAAGCTGAGGCCAGAGAAGCACAGCCTTCCTCTGAGATCAGACATCCTGACAGGCTGCAAACACACAAAACAAAACACATGTCAGAAAGCCTGAGGATACTGCTGTGTGAAGTCAGATACAACAACCAACTGTCTCCAAACTAACATACTAAAAGGTGAACTGAATCAGGGAGCTCCAGAAAGATGAGCATCCAGCCAGATGGATTCAGCAGCATGTTTTACCTCGTCATTGTGATCAAAATGTTAAATAAATGTGTTTATGAAGAGTGAAGCTTTTGCCAACAAAGTTTTTTTAACTGCATAAAATCACAATATGGGTAACTCCTCATTCTACAACTCTGCTAATTTCATGTTAATTTCATGGAAAGTTCATCAAGAATCAAGTTACTAATTCAAAATTTATCACAGGCCTGATAATAATGTCTTAACACCACTCAACAAGTCCAATGTCACTTTTTATATTTTGAGTTTAGTAAAAAGTGTCTAGACATATCATATTATATCAGCGGAGACAATCCTGCACAGGTTTAATCTTTAACCGCAAATATCATTAAGATTTTAAATGTTCTTTCCTGTGAAAAATAAAATCAGAAATCCTGACATAAGAGGGGTTGAATCTTAAAGATTGGAAAAACATCTTAAAGACAAACTTGTTCTGACCTGAGAGTTTCCAGTGTACAGTGTGGACTCTCCAGTCCAACAGACAGCTTCTTCACTCCTGAATCCTTCAGGTTGTTGTTACTCAGGTCCAGCTTTGTCAGACTGCAGGACTGGGAGCTGAGAACTGAGGACAGAACTTCACAGCTTCTCTCTGAGAGATTGCAGTCACCCAGTCTGGAGAAGAAATATAAAGAAAAAGAAAACAAGTAAGAAGTTACTTTTTAAGATAGCAGAGTATTTAAATAATAACGAATAAATCCAACTAACTGTGTACTTACACAGCTTTGTTGGAGGCTTTGATCACTGGCAGCAACCTTAGAAGAGCCTCATCTGAAGCAGAGTATTTCTTCAGGTCAAACACGTCCAGATCTTTTTCTGATGACAGTAAGATGAAGACCAGAGCAGACCACTGAGCAGGAGACAGTTTATCTCCAGAGAGTCTTCCTGATCTCAGGTACTGTTGGATCTGCTCCACTAGAGAACTATCCTTCAGTTCATTCAGACAGTGGAACAGATTGATGCTTCTCTCTGCAGACAGACTCTCACTGATCTTCTTCTTGATGTACTCAGCTGTTTCCTGATTGGTCTGTGATTCGGTACTTCCTGTCTGTGTCAGCAGACCTCGTAAGAGAGTCTGATTGGTCTGCAGTGAAAGACCCAGGAGGAAGCGGAGGAACAAGTCCAGGTGTCCATTTTGACTCTTTAAGGCCTCGTCCACAGCACTCTGGTAGAGAGCTGATTTGCCTCTCATCACTTCAGACTTCTGGGATGTTGTTTGTTTTCCTGCCAGCAGATTGACTCCAGACTTGATGAATGTCAGATGGACATGAAGAGCAGCCAGAAACTCCTGAACACTCAGATGGACGAAGCAGAACACCTTGTCCTGGTACAGCCCTCTCTCCTCTTTAAAGATCTCTGTTAACACTCTCACTCTTACTTTGATATCGATGCCACACTCTTTCAGGTCTGATTCATAGAAGATCAGGTTGCCTTTCTGCAGCTGCTCAAAAGCCAGTTTGCCCAGAGACTCAATCATCTTCCTGTTCTCTGGACTCCAGTGTGTATCTGTCTCAGATCCTCCATCATACTTGACATTCTTCAGTTTGGACTGAACCACCAGGAAGTGGATGTACAACTCAGTCAGGGTCTTGGGCAGCTCTCCTCCCTCTTTGCTTTTCAACACATCCTCCAGAACTGTAGCAGTGATCCAGCAGAAGACTGGGATGTGGCACATGCTGTGGAGGCTTCGTGATGTCTTGATGTTGGAGATGATGGTGCTGGCCTGCTCCTCATCTCTGAATCTCTTCCTGAAGTACTCCTCCTTCTGTGGATCAGTGAAGCCTCTGACCTCTGTCACCATGCCGACACACTCAGGAGGGATCTGATTGGCTGCTGCAGGTCGTGTGGTTATCCAGATGCGAGCAGAGGGAAGCAGTTTCCCCCTGATGAGGTTTGTCAGCAGCACATCCACTGAGGTGGACTCTGTAACATCAGTCAGGATCTCATTGTTGTGGAAGTCCAGAGGAAGTCGACACTCATCCAGACCATCAAAGATGAACACAACCTGGAACTCTTCAAACCTGCAGATTTCTGCTTCTTTGGTTTCAGTAAAGAAGTGATGAACAAGTTCCACCAAGCTGAACTTTTTCTCTTTCAGTGCATTCAGCTCTCTGAAAGTGAATGGAAATGTGAAGTATATGTCCTGGTTGGCTTTGTCTTCAGCCCAGTCCAGAGTGAACTTCTGTGTTAAGACTGTTTTCCCAATGCCAGCCACTCCCTTTGTCATCACTGTTCTGCTAGGTTCATCTCTTCCAGGTGAGGCTTTAAAGATGTCTTCATGTCTGATTATTGTTTCTGGTCTGTCTGGTTTTCTGAACACTGTTTCAATCTGTCTGATCTCATGTTCATCATTGACCTCTGCAGTCCCTCCCTCTGTGATGTAGAGCGGTGTGTAGATCTGATTCAGAAGGATTTGTTTTCCTGCTTTAGCGAACCCGTCAAACACTAACTGGAACTTCTTCTTCAGTTTAGACTTGAGTTTCTGACCAACTGGAGCAGTTTCTAAATGACCACACAAAAAATGGGATCAATAAATATTGTGAATTGATAAAGAAAATATGCCAATTCAAAGAACACATATATATTTTCCTCCATCTCTTGAGACATCAGTAAATATCTCATTTATCCATCATGTTAAATCTTTATAGAAATCGTCTTACTGATCTGCAGATGCTCAGCCAGCTCGTCTTGCTTCATTCTCCTCAGGAAGTGCAGTGTGATCTTCAGAAATGCGTCTCTGCTTCTCCTCCTCTGCTCTTTCTCCTCATTGTCCAACGCCTCCTCATCCTCACTCTGACTCTCCAAGCACTCTGAGTCATCTGGACTTAGAACCTTCTGCATCTTCTTCAGCTCGTTCTTCACAAAAGTGACAATGTTCTCCTCCAGCAGCTGGAACAGAATAATATATGAATGACACAATCAAACTAACATCATGAAGCCAACATCAGATCCATGTTGGACACACTGACAATCCACTGGTCTACAAAGTGCAGCATGGAGATGATTGTGAACAGAATAGATGTAAAAGTAGTTGTTGTACATGTACAGACCATAAATATGGAGTCCAGGTGTGTTTGATGCTGCTGGGCAGACTGACCACTGGGAACCTCTGAGCTCTCCTGGTCCACTCTGTGGAGGAATCATGAAGAATAAGCTCACATTATGTCTGTCAACACAAAGACAAACATAAGCTGAAGGTCCATCAAGTGATATTCGGATGTGAGCAGAGAATCAGATGACTCCCTGTAGTGGTAAGGCTTTACTAGTCCTGCTGATCCCACTGAGAATCAACAGCTCAGTCTGTTTGTAGCTTTCAGCTCAGAGTCAGTTTTGTTTAGTCCCAACAGTTCTCACCAACCACCAATTAGGTTCTCCCTCCTTCACGGTACACTGATGAAGGCTGCCAGAAACATGTGTGTGGTTGTATCAAACTGTGAATGTGTGAATGCTGCACAGAGCAGTTTGTTTGAGTCAGTAAAGGTTTACAAACAGGAGAAGAGTGATGAACTTCTAAACTTCTTTCCTGGAGTTCTCTGTGCTATCTCGTCTCACAGGTAGCCAGGGGACCTCGTGTATGTCGGGGCTCCTGACTGCAGTCAACATTTCTATTATTTTCAATGTTAATTGATTGATTGTCATTGTGCCTCCTCCTCCTCTCTCCCTCTTCTGCCTTTGTCACTCTCCTTTTTATTTCTCCTTTCTCCCTTTCATTCTCTCTCTCCCTCAACCCCAACTGGTCAAGGCTACCGGTTTTCATTTAAATCAAAATTTGTCCTGATTGAATTGCATTCGTTAATTACAAAAGACACAAGCAATTATAAATATATAACAATTATAGAATATTCTTTGGTCTGTGATTCGTGTTTTGGCATCAACTTTGATGTCAAACCATTTTGTTTTTAACATGTACCATTGTGTGAACCTCAGGGGACACAACCTTGTCACTCTGGAGGACATGCTACGGAAAAATGTCAGAGCCTTTTCTGGCTTCCACCTCCGACACAATTATTTCAATTTCTGCTGTTGTGAAATTCTTTTTCCTTTTTCAACTTCTCTGTTCAGCATGGCTCTCGCTTCATGATACACCAAATGCATAAAGAAACAGAGGCGTGGCGGTATGCTGATTATAGATAGTGGAAACACGCCTGTCAATTTAGAATGACTCTGATTCACAACATATGCAAAGTGCTGAGAACAAAAGTCGCCGGTACGCATGTGTCATGAATCCGGCTATGAGTTTGCGTAAGCACATTTTGTGCGAAAGTGAGAACATTTATGCGCACATATAATAGTGAATGAGGCCCACTGAGACTAAATCTGTCTGTGATTACTACTGTACACAACACAGTAGTATCCACGTAGTTTTATATGAATTCACTTGAAGTTAAACTTGATAAAGTGTATGAGTAGAGCCATATTCAATGCAGTGTGCAGCACCAGGAGGGGTGAAGCTGACGCCCAGCTGTGGACACAGATACATGAACTTAAATCTCAGCTGGTGGTTTAGTATCAGGTTCTAATTGTCTAAGGCTTCTTCTTGATCTACTGTCTCGGATTGTACCTCATTTGGACGTAGCTTTGGATTAAAGTATCTGCCAAATGGATAAATGTCAATAAAATGTTTGTTTGCTCTGTATTAAATATACTGTGATGTTGAGCAGCTGTCTGGACAATTCTGTGTTCTGCAGATATTTCTGTTGACAGTCCTTCAGTCTGTTAGGGATACTAATGGTTCTCCTGCAGTTGTTTGATGTGGCTAACACACTGCTTCCTTTAGCTCAGCGACAAGATGATAACAGTGTACTCTGAAGTGACAAGAACCCAAGCTGACCATAGCTGCTAGTCTTTGAGAAGGAAACTACCAACTTTTAATGGTCTTACAGGAGCTGAGTGATACTCAGAGACAGATTTTGAGTAGACGGTCATTTTTATACAGTATATAGTCAAAATAAAGGTTGTGGGTAAAAATTGTGATACAATTTGAAAACAGCAGTTTGATTTAAAAAAACAAAACAACCTTTAATAAAAAAAATTAAAAACTGAGTCAATTGCATTCAAAATGTTACCTCTCCGCAGCTGGGTGTTGTTCTTTAAACTGAATGAGGCGACGCTCTGATGAGTCGCTCTTCATAGACACACAGCTAGGTTCAGGTTCAGGTCTATGCTGCTTCCTCCTCCTTCTTCTTCTTCTCGTTATTCAACACAACACACATAGAACTTTGAGTGTGAATAATGATGGTGGAGAACAGTGATGACAGTTAGAGATCCTCATCTCACCTCTGAGCTTTGGTCTGGCTGTCATGTTCCTCACACAGAGAGCTTTTAGAGGGAGGGACTCCCTTCTCTCTGTCCTCATTCTGGTCCATGCTGCTGAAGTCACATCCACATCAGTCACACACACTTTCTACCTTCATCTGCAGAAGAAACACAGATCATCCTTTACGTAATTTCTCCTGTCAGATCCTGACATATCAGCTGCTCCTCATGTGATTATTCTCTGTTATATATCAGTGTGAATGCATCCAGACAGCAGTGTGAGGCAGAGAAAGCGCTATCAACTGTTGTACTTCTACTATCAGTCCACTAGATGGCATCATGAAGCTGCAGTGATGCGAAGAGCACATGATGCATGGAGGAGGATTCACACTCACTGACAGGCAGAAGGACAGAGAGCGACTACAGAGTCTCTGCAGAAAATAACTTAATGCAACAAACAGCAGCAGATTATTTGAGATGCAACAACTTTGATGGTATTTATTGCACCTCAAGCATTCAATATAACATTTGATTATTTCACCACTATCAAAAATGAAATATTATTGAATTTACTAATGCTTAATATTTACTTTTAATGGGTCTGCAAATTCCTACTAATTACCATCCTTTTATTGAGCCTATAACATAAGAATTGTTTTCATATATGTTCATGCACTCAATCTTTGTGAATGTGAACAGGTCAAATATTCATTCTACTATTCACTACTGTATCACAGTACACAGTGGACATTTCTACTGTGAAATTACAGTTCAATACAATTATTTCCTTGTGTTAATAACAGTGATGATTACTGATTAACTTTGACTGCAATAAACATAAATTATAAACCTTCGTAAATAATCTGAGTATCAAAGGTCGGACTGAAGTCCAGTTTTTGATATCAGGATCTGATTTATCAAGAGCCCACTTTTTTAGTTTTCTATGAGTTGATGTTTAACAGTCAAAGTGTGGCATCAAGTTATCAACAAAGACAAGAAATCAGTGATGAAATGATGAGTCTTCTTCTGTTCTGGAAGTCAACACAGCAACAAACACAGAGCAGCTTGTTTGTGATGAAGAGGAAACATTAACGATCCTAATGAAGAAGATTCAAACCAAACAAAGGTCTACTTACTCAACTTCTTCCCATGAAGGTGGTCTCTGTGCAGTTCTCTGCTGTGTGGACCAGGTCTGTTTCAAAAAGAGTTTTATTCCTCCGAGAGCTTCGTCAGTCCTGTGTGTCTGCAGGCTGCTGGCGCACTGAGACACTGAACCTGGACACCAATAATACCATAAACCAGTTTGAACCTGCAGCTCAGAGCTCAAAGATCAAATGCTTTAATAACACAAATGTAATCTATAAGGCCGCCTTCCTGCTGGGTCTCTAACCTGCTGTAAAAACCTCCTGATTACTGACAATAAACAGACAATCAACCTTTCTTCATGGTGAAGATATGAATTCAGACTGTAGATTTGATGGAGACGCTTAGGAATCAGTTCCTCTGTTTACACTCTGCTGTATCAAATCAGACCAGGAAGCATCAGATTTAAGTTGTCTGTTTCATTTGTGACTTTTTTTTGTTTTTTATGCTCTGAATAAACACATTTACAGATGTTTTAATCCAATGTCCTTGTTGTGTTTTTACCAGAGAATCTGCCTCCCATTCCTCAAAACCACCACTAGAGGTCAAACTTCCACAAGTTACTGTCTGGAGTCACTGCAGAGGTTTGAGTTCATAGATTTATCACCACTTGGAAACATGATTTATCTTCAGGGAACAACATATCTGCCCACATGTCATAAAAATCATGTTCAGGATAAACTCTGAAAAGTCTTACAAGTTAATGAAATGCATCTCCCCGAAAAAGATCTCCTCTAAAAAGGTCTAAAACTTCATGTACTCTCTCCTACTATAGACAGTAACATTAGTTTAATTGCTGATATTTTTTGGCTTTAAATCTGTAAACTAAGATCATGTCTTTGAAGTAGTGGCTACAACACTATGAACTCTTATTATTATTATTAGCATAAGAGGTGAGACTTGGTGCAACAGGAAGCTGTTTAATATGATGGCAGATTGAGGTGCTTAACAATGGATCAACATGATACGATTGTTTTAAAGAAACGTTTTAAAATGAACATCACATCAGCACAAAAATATAAGTAGAAAATCCGATTTAAAATTTAAACTTTGTGCTCCGTCAGACCAAACAACTGCAACCACAGTAGCCTGAAAGCTCATAATGATAAGTGCTAATTTTTCAGCAAAAACTTAAATTTAAATTGTATTGGAATTGATTTATCCATCCTTCAAATTTCTGCCATTTATGACTCTTAATAGTGTTAATTATCATATTACTGGGAATTACAGCTGGGAGGTACTGATAGAAATGTTTTGATGTTAAATGTTTTAATCTATGTCAATGACATAAGTCTAAATGATATTCTGTGTCATTAAAATGTCTGAAAGTCTCACATCTTATTTGGTGAAACCTGCAGAAACCTTGTTTGTCTTTCCATGTTGGTCAATAATCTGATTTAAGACTAAATAAAAAATGTTCTGGGTCAAAATGTTGAAATATAATAAGGATTTATGTCCTTTTCAGATTGTTTGGCTTTTTTTGATTTAAATGATATTTAAAGATCCACAGTCAGAGCTGAAGATGTGATTCATTATTTTAACCTTCGTGTCGTCCTCCCGGGTCAAATTGACCCCGTCTGTTTTGACTGTTCCTTCTTTCCTTCTGTCCTCCCTCCCTCCTTCTCTCTTTCTTTCCTCCCCATTACCTTCCTTCTTTCCTCTGTCCTTCTTTCCTTCCTTCCTCACTTCCTCTTTTCCTTTCTCCTTTCCCTGCTTCCTTCCTCCCTCCTTTCCTTCATTCTTCCTCCCTTCCATCTTTCCTTCATCCCTCCCTTCCTTCCTTCTTTCCTCCCTTCTTTCCTCCCTTCCTCTTTTCCTTTCTCCTTTCCCTGCTTCCTTCCTCCCTCCTTTCCTTCCTTCTTCCTCCTTTCCTTCCTTCCTCCCTCCTTTCCTCCCTTCTTCCTCCCTTCGTTCCTCCCTTCCTTCCTTCTTTCCTTCCTTCCTCCTTTCCTCCTTTCCCTGCTTCCTTCCCTCCTTCCTCCCTCCTTTCCTTCCTTCTTACTCCCTTCTTTCCTTGACTCGAGGACAACAGGAGGGTTAAACGCCGCCCAACTCACTGCTCACATCCATTGACTGAATGTATAGAAGTGTGTCTGCAGGTCAGTCACTACTTCTAACCGTCAGCCTCTCTGATTGGATTAAAGCGTTAACGACAGCAGCTCAGCAGCAGCAGATCAGACAGATTTACTTCCTGTTTGTGAGCTTCACGTCGACGATGACACACTGATGTTTAAACCAGCTGTTTTTAATGAGCTCATATTTATCCACCAAACTGCAGAAACCAAGAAGACACTTCAATCTCTGATCTGACAAAACTGTTACACACTTTAAAGGATAATTAGAAGTTATATAATGAAAAGAAACAGATTTCAGAAAGAAATCAGAAATAAAACCACAATGAATCCACATTTCCAGCTCTATATTAACATTCTGAGTCTCTACTAGAATATCTTTGCTTTACTTCTAGTTGTTTATCTTCTACTGGTTCTTTATGCAGCTCCTCAGTTCAACCTCTGTCTGAAACAGGCTCCTGTCTCTTTAACCCTCCTGTTGTCCTCGAAGGAAGGAAGGAAGGAAAGATGGAAGGAAGGAAAGAAGGAAGGAAGGAAGGAAGGAAGGAAGGAAGGACGGAAGGAAGGAAGGAAGGAAGGAAGGAAGGAAGGAAAGAAAGAAAGATGGAAGGAAGAAAATGAGGATGTAAGGAAGGAAGAAAAGGAAGGAGGGAGGTAGGTAGGGAGGAAGGAAAGGAAGGAAGGAGGGAAGGAAAGAAGGAAGGAAGGAAGGAAGGAAGGAAGGAAGGAAGGAAGGAAGGAAGGAAGGAAGGAGGGAGGAAAGAAGGAACAGTCAAAACAGATGAGGTCAATTTGACCCGGGAGGACGACACAAAGGTTAAAAGAAAAGTCTCAATAACTAAAGAACGAGCACAAACTTCAGAAAGAAACTTCATTAATTTCTTATGTCATAAAAAATGACATAAGAAATTAATATAAAAACTTTAAACTTTTTCTCAAGTCTGAAAAATAAATAGTAAATAATCTGAATTAGGTGAAATTACGTTAATAAAGTCAATAAACTCACAAACACACAAAAAAAAACTGATTCAAATTCTGACTTTTTATTTTCAGATTTGATTTATTAACAGCAAAGCCTAAAACTGGATGAAAATATATCATTACATTGTGTTTTTTTCAAAATACAAATACGGTGAGCGATAAATGTAAACGTCATCGGAGATAAAACGCGATCAAATATTCAGACGTACGATACAGATTTCATTTTATTATTTTTTTAATCTTCTGCCGTTTAATCACACAAACAAACTCAAAGCTCAAGTAAAAGATTAAAACAGTCACTTTGTCCAACAGTGCATTTAGAAACTCTTTAAATATAGAAATACGTTAGCTTAAACACGGTGTTACTCCGTCAGATTAACTCAACAACAACACGTTAAAATATTTCCTGATTGTCTGAACATCTCGACTCCAAAAACTCGTGAGAAAAAAAAACATGTACGGAAGCCCTGAAGGTGCAAAAACACAACAAATACCCACAGCTGTTATTCACTCATTCGCTAATCTCTGTATAATAAACATCGTCATAATTTCGTGTCGTAACCGTTAGCTACGTGATGATACTTTCACATCTTTAATTTTTACACACTCAGCATTCGGACGCCATGTTTTGCACCTCAAGGCCTCCGTAGATAAAACACCACACACTTGTTCCACTTCACCATAATCCTTTATTTACCTTTTTACCGGAGAGACACTTTTCTGAAAAATACGAATTTGTGCGTCTCGGTCGTCGTTTCGTAACTTTAATTTTGGTCCAACTTCATTTTTTTAAACAGCCACTATTGTCAAATTATAGTTAATTATATTTAACCTTTGTGTCGTCCTCCCGGGTCAAATTGACCCCGTTCTGACTGTTCCTTCTTTCTTTCCTTCCTTCCTTTCCTTCCGTCTGTCCTTCCTCCCTCCATCCTTCTCTCTTTTCTCCATCCCCCTTCCTTCCTCCCTTACTGTACTTCTTTCCTCTGTCTTTCTTTCCTTCCTTCCTCCCCTCCTCTTTTCCTTTCTCCCTCCCTCCTTCCTTCCTTCCATCCTTCATTTCTTCCTTTTCTTCCTCCCTCCTGTCCTTCCTTCCTTTCTCCTGTCCTTCCTTCTTCCTTCCTTCCATCCTCCCTTCCTACCTCCTGTCCTTCCTTCCTTCCTTCTTCCTTCCCTCCTTTCCTTCCTCCCTTCCTCCCTTGACTCGAGGACAACACAAGGGTTAATTATACTATGTTTACTTAAGTTTATGTGATGTCACCCTCGTTGTGCCCTTTGACGTCTTATTCCGTCAAGTTTTCGAGGTGCAAACTAAAAAAAATGACACAGAGAAAAAGGTTAAATCTGACAGATGACCACAGCGTTAAAACACAAAAAAAATGGTTTGGTTTTATATGCTGAAGACATTAAAGGGAAGTGCCACTGATTTTACACCTCAGCATCTGTTTCCAAAAGAACAAAAAAAGAAAAAGTGGCTCCAGAGGAAAATATGTGATAAACTGCCTCAAGTGATTTTTGTAGATATTATACTTTATAGGCACTCTGACACTAAATGACAATAGATTCATAATCTATTTTTTTTTATAGTAGTAAACTTTATTATATATTTTATTTTAGTGGGCAATTTTTTAAATACCGTATTATATATTTTTATGAGCCAAAATTACATAAAAGTTGCACATTTTCCCGAAATTTTCCTCTTAATTTCTTCTTCCTTTAAAAGTATATTACATTTTATATCAACTTTTTACATGCTGCAGACATTAAAGCAAAGCTCCACTGATTTTACACCTCAGAGTCTGTTTCCAGCTGTTATATATAAAAAGAAATGTTTTTTGTAGATCCGATAAAAACTGGCTCAAGTGATGTCACGATAATTACTGAGCAAATTGTCGGCAGGTTGTATTGTATAATATTAATTTTTGTAGATATTATACTTTATAGGGACTGTGACACTAATGGAGAAAAAAAATCTGAATTGTAGTTGTATTTTAGTGGCCAAAAATGTTAGCAGTATTTTACATTATTATGTTTTTACGAGCCAAAATTTTATAAAAGTTGCCTCAAAAGTTCCTCAAAGTTTCCTCTTGATTTCTTTGTTCCTATAAAAGTAAATTAAATTATTTTACATCAACATTAATAATAACACAAATTGACGCCTGCAGTGTTGTCAAATTTTTTACATTTTTTTTTGGTGATCAGAAAAAAATTGTGAGTAAAAAATAGTGAAAATTACTAAATAAATATAATAATATAAATAATAAAAGTACATATATTGTTTTTGCACATTCAGAGTGACGAGGTTCAGCTGGTGTGACGTAAATTAAACATTCTCGGTGAATTTTTTTTTAAGCATTCAGTTTTAAAAAAAGTATATTAACAATAAAAATGTACATGAGTTGAATAAAGTCGTTAAAAGTCTTTATTAGCCCTCTGTTAGAGTCATGGGACGCCGCGATGACATCACCATGTGTTTACAATCTTTTTTTTTTTTTTTTTTTTTTTTTAAGTTATAAACTCGTCTTCACTACGACATCGAAGTTTCACCGTTTTTTTCTTCACATCCATAAAAATTAAACGTTCACCATCAAAAAAACATTATATTGGTTTTAATTTCATCCTTTTGCCAACGTTTCTTTTTATTTTAAAGGTCTGTAATTACTCAAAACAAAAAGTTTCTTAGGTATTTTTTTGTGTAATTTGGTCGGAATTTTTTAGGTAAATACTTCGTTTAAAAACAGCATTTATTTTTATTTTATAGGTTTGTTATATCCTTAAAAAAAAAACAAATAGTGGAATTTTTTTAGGTTAATACGCCATTTAAACCCAAATAGTATTATTGTAAACTCTTCTCTGTGAATAAAAAACTAATTAATTTACACTTAATTAAAAAGTTTACCAATTTAAACGCAGTCTCTTATCTTCTCTATAATTTAAACTAACAATTTACACATTTAAGTTCTTCCTATGAAATTTCTGAGGAAATCAAGTATGACATTGTGGAAACTGATGTTTAAACATAATAATTTGTATAAAAAAAAACGTCGTAAATTTATTCTTAAAACTGCAAATCATAAAAAAAAAGTTGAACTGGGAAATTATAGACCAGTAAAATAAAATGAGGATTGTTTACTGAATCTCATCTAGTGGAACACAGTTAAATAAATGGTGTTTAATGTATAAAATAAAGCTGCTCTTCTTCTTTTAACCTTTGTGTCGTCCTCCCGGGTCAAATTGACCCCGTCTGTTTTGACTGTTCCTTCTTTCCTTCCTTCATTCCTTCTGTCCTCACTCTTTCCTTCTCTCTTTCTTTCTTTCCTCCCTTCCTTCTTTCCTCTGTCCTTCCTTCCTCTTTTCCTTTCTCCCCCCTCCCTCCTTCCTTCTGTCCTCCCTCCCTCCTACCTTCCTTCCTTCCTTATTTCATTTGTCCTTCCTTCCTTCCTCCTTTACTTCCTTTTCTTCTTCGTCCTTCCTTCCTTCCTTCTTTACTTCCTTTTTTCCTTCGTCCTTCCTTCCTTTCCTTCCCTCCCTTCCTTCCTCCCTTCCTTCCCTCCTTTCCTTCCTTATTCCGTCCTCCCTTCCTTCCTCTCTCCTTTCCTTACTTCCTTCCTTCCCTCCTTTCCTTCCTTCTTCCGTCCTCCCTTCCTTCCTTCCTCCCTCCTTTCCTCCCTTCCTTCCTTGACTCGAGGACAACAGGAGGGTTAAGTAAAACATCTTATATCACTAAAGTGTAATTATTTGTAGCGGCCGTCTGTCTGCGTCGTCTCAAGCAACATAAATCAATAAAGTTTTATTACAATCTCAGAGTTACTATTTATTATTATTTATTATCATTATTATTTTTATCCAAAGCAAAAATGCTTCTTTAAATTAAACTTTAAAACAACTTTTTTTTTTAACTTTATAGAAGCTGAATTAAGATTAAAAAACTTCTTGTTATTTAATTAATTGTGTTTAATTAGTTCTTAACTGTGAATTAAGATAAATAAGTTTTGCATTTAACACTGAATTTAACACAAAAGCACCATGTTAGCATCAAAGAATATTCCTCATTAAAATGAATGGAAAGTAAAAGCTGCTAAACAAGCTGAAAAAACACATTAATTTAACAGTCGACTGATTAAAATGAAGTTAATTTAAGACTATATTAAGATTATAAAGCTAAATATACTGTAGGTTTCACACTGAAAATATCTTATTAAATACTCCATTCTTATAATAAATCCTGTGTTTTTTCTCTGTATATTTCTAATAAAACTTCCAGCAGTATTAATTATCTTTCTCTCTTTTAAATTCGAGTCTGTAAATCCAAAATATTTAAAATATCAAAAATATTTCAGTTTGGTCCTTTCTGCTTCTTCTCTGCTTCAAACATGTTGACTTATATAAACACACACAGCTGCCTTTGTGAAAGAGAAGTGACAAAAAAAAAAAAGATGAACGGCTAAAGTAAAGCACAGCAGTGTGTTTGGAGACTTTCATGCTCAGAAATCAAATACATTCAAATATTAATCTGGATGTCTTGTTTTTAAATCTGTATTAAAAAAGCTTAAAAACAGTTAATCCCATTTTTTTTCTTCTTATCAAACTGCTCTGAAGTACAAAACTGTTCCTGCTGGCTGTATCGCTGCTGTCGGCCGACTGAAAATACACAATAAAGAATAAGTATAAAGTTTATTTATATATTAATTTATTTAATTTTCTTCTCAGTATATTTTATAACTGATATAATTCAGATATTTGCAGGTTTTCTTTGTTTAAACTGAAGTTGAAGTGTGTTCAGGACTCGATGACTTTCTTTGATTATTACAAGAAATATGAAGAAATTTAAGTATTAGTTAAAAATCTCAATATACAAATGAATTACATTTTTAAAATATTATTACAAATTTCAACAAATGAGTCCAGAAGAATAGAAAGAAGCAACGCAGTAAATATGTCACTGTTTATCGCTGTACGGAGTTCAAGAGCGTCGTTATAATGGATCCATTAAAAATATTAAGTAATTAAATTTATGTAAACATGTTTCCAGCATAAACTGTTTATAAGAAATGGACGTAACATCCGTGACGTCACCCATTGGTTTGTGGACTGCTGCTCGGAGGCCAATAGTATCGGATCTGAGCAGCGCCATCTTGAAAATTTCAGGTGCATGCTGGGTAAAATAAAAACACGGATTCTACTTATATGGGCATCAGGAGGAGCATGAGGCGCCCTCCTGAACCTGTGAACCAATCAACCTGTCAATCACGGCGTAGCCACGCCCTAATGCATACCCTGCTTTATCGTCACATATAAAATCAGGGAGGCCAAAATGTCCCAAATGAACATCATACTGCATTGAAGAAGGCTTTAAACTAGCGATTGAGACCATAAACACATTTTGAAAACGTTTACTGAGGTTAGAAATCAAGTGAGAAGTTGGTGAATTCTCCATTGACTTGTATAGAGACGGAAGTCCTTTTGACACCAAAACGGTCGCCCCCTGGTGGCCTTTTGATAGAATGCAGTTTTAAGTTACTTCCACGTTGGCATCATTTCAGAGGACCAGAACTCCCCGCCTGATTTTACTTTACATTTTTATTTCATCCACACTTTAATTTTCAAAGATGAAAAGTGTGTCTGATGTTTATATTTTAACCTGTTAAATGTGCACAGGTGGGTTACGTGTGAGTAAAAAGTTAAAACAAAGTCATCTTTTGAACTGGGTTTCGTATGGGGGTCAAAGTCGGACCAACAATCTTTAAATTAAACTGATTAAAAAGAATAAATTGTGTGTAAAAATGTAATTAAACAACCGAAAACAGCAGCGATTCAGCCTCGCAGGAAACTGAAGCACCAAGACAGCTCCGATCCAGTCGTCTCGTTACTTCGTCGTGATTAATTAAACGTGTGCTGCACTATAATTTAAAGACGTGGGAGAGTTTCTAAAATGTCAAAGTCCTACATCATCATTTATATAGATGATGTTGAGTCGATAAGCTGTTTAGTGAGTATTTCAACCCATTTAAAGGATATAAAACTTTTTCTGGCTAGAGAAAGAAATGTTCAAATGGTGTTTGAACTACAAGTCCCAGAAATGAAAATGAACTTTTAGATTTTACAGGATGAATTCAGCAGTTTTAAAAAAGGTCCTCTGTGGAGATTTTGGTTGCTTGAAAGGCTTTGGAGTCATTTTCTGTGTAGCTTTCGGTTTATTTTTTTTTGTGAGAGATTTATGTTTCTGCTTAGTTCAATAATGAGCTTTGATGTAGGTTTATTTAACTTTCCTCCAGTGCTCGTCGCCCGATCCTTATTTAAGTATTCTGTTTTAACTGCTTATGATCAAAGCTGTGAATGTGTCAAGACTAGTGGTTAACATGAGTAACTGGTCCAAAGCCAGAAAATCACCTTATTGGTCGCCAATGTGAGGAATGCGCCAATAAAGCTTTATATTTGGGGTCTTTGAGGAGATATGATACATAATTAAGTCTGGTAGGTGTAGTTCACCTGGAGGTCTGAGAGTGTGTGTGTGTGTGTGTGTGTGTGTGTGTGTGTGTGTGTGTGTGTGTGTGTGTGTGTGTGTGTGTGTGTGTGTGTGTGTGTATGGGGGAATATTTATGATTTATGAAAGTTGTAAGTTGGTTAAATTTGTCCTGAACACTGGAGGAAATCTGTACGAGCAGCTCAGCCCACTTTTTGACTTCCAACAGGAGTGATGATGGACGGTAACGAGACGACATGGCTGCTGCTCTGTCTTGTTGTTTTTTCGACTAAACAAACGTCTGATATACACTTTCTGATGTAAGGAGACATTGGTTTGGTTATTGGGGGGGTTGTTGAGGAGGAAGAAGAAGAGGAGGATCCTGCTTCTACCTCAGCCGGGCGGAGAAGCAGCGCATGTACTCCGTCATCCAGCGGTCGTCCGCCACCGTCAGCTGCGACCGCCTCAGCTTCTCCAGGTCAGCTGACCGCGCACGCCTCCGGTCCAGGTTGGAGATCCGCTTGTCGGACTCTCGGCGGGTCTGAACGCAGGCGTCGGCCGTGTGGCTCTGTGAGGGGAAACCAGAGAGAGAGAGAGAGAGACATGGTCGAAAAAGCACACCGGTGTTTTATTATTAATGTTTGCAGAGTGTTTGGTGACTCGGCTTCACTACTCTGGTGTCCAGTGAACGAGGAAGAGTTATTTTTAAACTTTCAGCTGGTTCTCTGTTTCAAAAACTTTAAAAAATTACAAATGCAAGAACATCAGAAGGACATGAGTATATTTAGGTGACAAAACAATAACATTAAAGGACGTGGTGTTATCCTGTTTTTCTCTTAAAGGGACAGTTTGTGTCTCAATACTTTGTGACTTTGACTGTGGCTCTCAGCTCTGAGCCCAGCGGTTTCTACTGAAGACATAAATCATTAAAGACACATAATAAATATAATAAAGGTGGTCACATTTAGGAAACATTACTCATACAGGAGGAAATAGAGCATTTGTTCGGGGACTATTTTCTGCAGCGGATTAATCCACATTTGTTGCTCTGGTTGGTATTTCCAACAGCAGGATGTTTTGTGTGTAGCTGAGAGAAAAAAATAACTTTTAAAGACCATTTTAGTAGTTTTTTAGACAACAATCTATTCATTGAAGGAATAAGATATATCAGGCTTTGGATACAAACACAATACTTGATACATTTTGGTCTTTTTTTATAAGATGAATTGATTGATATTGATGAAGAAAATATAGAATGTGACCATATGTGCTTTAGAAGATAAGTCAGATGTGATGTAGTGTCTTTGTATGTTAAATAAATAGATGAAAACAAACAGAACAACCATTATGGACTCTTTATTTCCAGTTTAAAGTTCTGAGAAATACTCAAACTCACGTCATTCGGCGTCCTCCTGACCTCCATCTGTCTCTCAGATAAGTCCAGCTGACTAGACGGCCGCCAGTTCTCCTTCTCCTTGCAGCAGGACGGCGGTTGGCTCTTTGCTCTCGAAGGTTTGCGGACAGCAGCCGGTTTGTTGTCATGGGAACTGTCTCGGTGTCCCAGCTCGGAGCGAGGAGTGCGGCGGCGGTAACGTCGTTTGGGCGCCGGGTTTACCGGCTCCCCGTCAGAAGACGCTGTGTCGGCCGGACCGTTGTCTGTCAGCGTTTCATCTGCCGGTCCGCTGCTGTTTGGAGCCGCTGCTGCTGAAGCGTTGTTGGTTTCATTCACGCAGTTTTCTACAACGGCTTCTTTAGATTAAAAACACACAACAAATACAGGTTGTTTGATGGTTCAGCTTCTCAAATCTGATGATTCTTTCATTTTCCTATCAATATCAAACTCTAGTATATCAACATCAACAACAATACTCTTGCTTTTCTTCTTAGTTATTAATTATTGTTCTTGGTCTTTCTATTTTTGCTGCTGCAATAATGTAAATCCCCCCTCTGTGGGACTAATAAAGGAATATCATATCTTATTAAAGTTAATTGAACATTTTAAGACTCTTAGTCAGACAAAACAAGCAACCTGCAGACATCACTGTGGCCTCTGAGACAGTTTTTTTTATTATTTGTGATCAGTAGATTAATTGATGCTAAAACAGTTGATAGTAAAGCTCAAACATCACAGTGTGTGGGCATCGTAGCTTAAAGAGGTGTTTTAGTGTATAGAACAACTTTATTGTTAGATCAGTGTGTTTGTACTTCATCAGGATCATCATACAGGCTGAAAGCTGAAACATGTTGGTCTAACAGTAACGTGTTCCTAAAGTTTCGACTTTTTTAGACTTATTTATCTTCTCTGTGCACTGTGGAAGTAGAAGAGTTGAGACACAAACCTCAACTTCCAGTTTATAATAAACTGGACAACAGTCCTTCCAAATAAAAACTGTGTTGGATAAATTGGGAGCAGTGCTGAGCTCGTCTCCTGTCTGAAATGCAGCCATGGAAGTATTAAAAAGAGGAACAATACGGCTGTTATCTCTGGGTTCAGTGAGTGAAAAGGAGGAAACAAAAAAAAAACCTTCAGTCCAAATATTTTTAGCATCAGTGTCTCCTGAGGTAAAGCAGCCTTCAGCCTTCAGCCTTCATACTGTCACACAAAGAAACGCCTCTCAGTAGAGTTTATCAGATTATTCAAAAGATTTTCATGGACACCAGAAACCAGTATGAACAGGACTTCATGTTTCACCGTTTAAAAAAAACATTTATACTTAATATCTACTGTAATGATACTGGTGCTTTTTGTCTGTGTTAGACTTTCGTAATTATTTTAGTACTCTGTGTGGGTTTTTTGTGGGTGCGGGTGGACGTAGATTAACTCCTCTCAGGTCTGCAGGTGTAATTGATTTCTTTTTGATTGGTGATCACGTAGCGTTACCTTTATAAAGAGAGAGGTCACTGCTGTCGTGAAGGCTCTGAGGAGGCTTTATGCAGATTTGTTGGCAAGATCAATACATGAGATGATTCCTTTTGCTTTTTTAAACTATAAAATGCTGCTTTTTAAACTTTGTAGTGCTTGCAAAATGATCAATATATCATCAAGTTTTGTGTCTAGTTAGTTAGTGAAATCATGCACCAGCACTATAAAGATCTTGGGCTGGGTATCTGTACTCAATATCTTTAAAACATTGACCAAAATAAATTGATTCCAAGTAGCATCGAAACGTCTCCCGTCAAACGATACCTGCAATCGATCCTTTTTGCACCCAGAGCTAGAAAATATGACTATTTCTCTGGACTTACTCACAGCCAATCAATGCAAGCGTTCTTGGATTTAATGTGACATGTGATTGGTCCACTGCCACAGCAGCTACAACCCGTCTGTGGTGGTGAAGTCGTGGTGAATTTGAGTTAGCGAGCTTAGCAGTTCAGCAGCCAAGATGCCACCTAAACGCTCTAAAGTGTGTCTACACTACACGCCTGTTACACCAGATAAAAGACAGAGACCTAAATGTGTTAATGGGAAGCTAATGAAGTACTCAGTTGGTATCAGAATCACTTTAAGGATACTTGGATTGGTGTTGTAATTTTTAAAACGATACTCAGCACTATAAAGGTCTCAGTTTGCTCACCTGTGTTCGGTGCAGCGTCTGCAGCTGGTTCTTCAGCTGCTCCCACTTCAGCCTCTCCGTCCTCAGAAGGCGGCGGTTTGGGGCTGGACTTCAGCTCCCGCATCTTCTGTTTGACCACTGAGGCCATCGGTGGCTGCAGAGGGACGGACAGGGGGGCCACTTTGTTCCGGGTCACTCTCGGCGTGGACCAGCCGCTGGAGTCGGAGCTGTTGTCCCAGCCCTCCCAGAACCAGGGTTTGTGTGAATGCTCCATCACCCGCCGGGTCAGACGGTACTTCAGAGAGTCCTCGTAGCATTTGGAGAAGGTCTCCCATTTGGGATCCCTGAACTTCTTCATGTATTCTGTGCGGATCTTCTTGGTCACCATGGTGCTCGTTATAGCCCGTGCCTGGTCCGAATCACTGAGGGAAGAAAGAGGAGGAAACAAAATACTGATATTAATAAATTACATGAATACAGCACTGAGGGACGGTTATTATCACAAGATGAGAAATATTCCAAAGGCTGTTATTTCAATGTCAAAATATTAAAACACTTTTTTATTGTGTCATTTGTGATCAACCTGAAGAATTATCTTAATAGATTTAGTTAAATTAAAAATATGATTGATTGCTAATTTGTTGGACTTAATCGGATGATTTTGTGCAATAAAATAGACACAGTTATTGTATCTGCCAAAGTTAGCTCCATTTTGACCTGCAGGTTTATTATAAGAAACAAAACTTTTTAAACAATTAAACCATGTGAGAAGTTTAGAGGGAAAAATCACTATTTGGTGGAGCTGTTAACAACTCATAGACATCTGAAATGTGAGCCGACTACACACTGCTTTTTGGTTTCATCTTTAACAATGTGTTGTATTTTTAAGCTTGTTATATTATCCATTGTGTCAAATCTTCATCTGAGAACTAACTAAAGCTGTCAATATTTGTGTAAAGTAGAACAGTACTTGAATAAATGCACTTACCTTCTACCACTGTGCCACCAGAATAATTAAAACAACAATAACGGTATTATTATATTAATGATGTTTCTGAGGTGATCTTACCTGTGGCGCTAGCTGACGTCACTCTACCTGGTGTGGTCTACCTGTAAGCCCCGCCCATCCCTTCTACAACAGATTACTGACAGCAGAGGAGGATTATTAGCCTTATTACTGCCGTTATTCCTACTCCACCAAACAATAACAGAGCCTCTATTTTAACCAGGTGTCCTCTCCCCGCCTACACATAATCTATTTGAATTATTTTTTATTTCTTTAAATACCTGCTGTCTGTAGTGAAATAAACATTAATTATTCATTTGTCTGAGCTGGTGGCCTATATCCGAATAGAGGACGACACCGTGGCAATATTTGATATAAATGTCATTATTCAATAATCTAATTATTTCTAATTGATAGATGTATTTGTGCTGTGATAGAAATACATTTATCGTTCAACATGAGCGTTAATTCGGCTCATTAACACCGCATTACATCGTCTTATTCTGGATTTCAGCCTTTAAACACACCGCAGAGAATAATAATATGAAGGTGTCTTTGTGTTAAATATGATTAATATAATAACATGTTTAAATTTGAGCTTTAAATGACAGCCGACGTGTGTTTAACAGCCATATTTTCAGTCGTTCCGCTCTCCTGCCTCCGTTAAGCCCCGTTTGTAAACACAATGAGCCAAACACAAAGATTGTTAACATCTAAAATATATTTGTACACATCCAGACCTCATTCCAGAGCAGGTCCGGTGGGATTCACACCCCAGTCTGTGCCTGCAGTCCGGCGGTCACACGACGAGCATCGCTCCGCTTCTCCGACTGACAGAAAACACCGAGAGAAGAGCCACAGAGTAACGCTGCACCATATTTTGTTCCCTAGGATGGCGAAGTCATGACCCATCCCTATCCTGTCTCTGATTGGCTAATAGTTGCAGCCTTCGTTGGTTGTGTTGGTTATATTTAGACATGATTGGTTAAAGATAGAGTAAGAATATCAGGGTGAGCCAATCAGAGGCAGAGTAGGGCGGGTTATGACTTTGCTGTCCTAGTAAAAAAAAACAACACATCGTACAATGTACGGCTTCTGGTTAGGACTTTCAAAGTAAAACTGAACGATGGAAGATAATTGTCATTTTTATATAGCACTTCTAAAAATAATGCACAGTTACAAAGTGCTTCACATATAAAAATAGACATATATACATACATACATAGGCCTACATAGTTTTCAATTGTTGCTTTTGTAGAAAAAAATAAGCTCACAAACATTACACTAACCCTGACAGAAACGTAATATTGAGTTCATTGTTCACCATGGGAACAGCAGATGATAAAATATACACTTTAACCTAAACATTCAAAGTTTTTAACTCCACCTTTGTGGCTCAGAGACGTTCCCGTTTTTCCTCAAACGTCCAGGAGAATATTCATTTTAATGTGATAAATCTTGGCAGTAGGCAGGAAGTCAGCAGCGTGTAGATGACGGTCAGAGGACGAAACATTGGATATTTATTTTATAAATGCCTCTCTTCTCTTGGCTGTGGATATTTCCTCCTACAATAAACTGAAGGTGTGTATGAGCCTTTACAGTTTAGATAATGTGACTAGTTTTGGCAGTAAGCAGGAAGTCAGCAGCGTGTAGATGATATTATTGTTATCATAACTATCATAACATAACATAAACACTTGAACTTGATCTCTTTGTTTGTCTGGCAGCTTTAAGAGCTTCACAATGTTTATTATGAGTCTGGTTTCTCTCAGGTTTGGAAGTGGAGCAGTGAAGAGGGATTTTAAAGGGTAGATGACTCACATATGTTTGTAATGAAACTGCTACTGATTGTTGTTTTGTTATTCTGATATTTGATTTAAGTAAAACTACCAGTGTAAAATATTCCTTACAGTACATGTAAAAGCCCTACATCAAACCCTACTTCAGTTAAAATTAAATAAATATATTGCCTCCTAAATATACACAATGTATAAAACGCATTATATTCTGATTATAATCATTATGATCTAATGTTGTAGCTGCAGTTTCAGGAACTTCATAGACCAACAGTTAGATATGTATAGTCCAGTGATTGTCAACCTAGGGCTCGGGCCCTTCATAAGGGTCAGGAATGAAGTCTGTGGGGTCATGAGATGATTGCACAGGCAACTATCAGCTGGAAGACATCAGCAATGAGTTCTACTGCAGGTTCAACATGAAAAGGCTTAACCTGGACTCCCCTCCCCTGATTCCACATCCACCAGTCTTTAACAAAAGAGAAAGGAAGTGTGTGTGTGTGTGTGTGTGTGTGTGTTTGTCGTGGGGGCTTAATGTTGAGCAACGATCATATGATGGAGATTCATAATGTCAATGGTAGTTCATACGCTTAAAATACACCCAGCATCCAGCTAGTGTTTTCTAGTCTCTCACCAACAGGCCGGATAAGAATTCATGGAGGATGAAATGCAAAATCAACTTCAGCTGTTCAGCTGTATTGGGAGAACATATATTGTGTTAATGAGATGAGAAATAATTTACAGTCCTTGTGTTCTCTGTTTAGCAGTTAGGAGTAATGGCTCCACCTCTATTTAGTCCCAAATATTCATATGTTAGAGAGAAGAGAGTAACCCTTATTAGTTCAAGAATAAAATAGAACTACTCAATTATAAGACAGAGGACACATTCACTTATAGATAACATAACGCCTTCCTCGCAGGAATGTGGAGACACCCAGCTGTTACAAATAATGAGTTTGTCAGTAAGGGCAATATTAAACATGTGCTTATAGGATGTATGAATGTCAGTGTAGAACATGCAGACTAAATACCAGGTAAGTAAAATTAGTGTTAGTGATTTTTTGTTGGAATTAAGCCTGAAATCGCCATATTACTAAACTAATGGTGAATCTGAGGAAGCAGCTCTTTAGGGGATTGATGTGGCTCTTAAAAGAGCCGTTGTGGTTTAAGGAGAAGAAGACAGTTTAAGCTCTCTCTCCGCGGATACGGCGGGCCAGCTGGATGTCTTTGGGCATGATGGTGACCCTCTTGGCGTGGATGGCGCACAGGTTGGTGTCCTCGAACAGGCCGACCAGGTAAGCCTCGCTGGCCTCCTGCAGAGCCATGACGGCGGAGCTCTGGAAGCGCAGGTCGGTCTTGAAGTCCTGAGCGATTTCTCTGACCAGACGCTGGAAGGGCAGCTTGCGGATCAGCAGCTCGGTGGATTTCTGGTAACGACGGATCTCTCTGAGAGCCACGGTACCGGGCCTGTAACGGTGAGGCTTCTTCACTCCGCCGGTGGCCGGGGCGCTCTTACGGGCAGCCTTGGTGGCCAGCTGCTTCCTGGGGGCTTTGCCTCCGGTGGATTTACGAGCGGTCTGCTTGGTTCTTGCCATGATTTGTTGTCTCTATGATCAAGAGAGAAAATAGTGTGGAGAAGAGGAGACACGCGGCTCTTAAAGTGTCGGAGCTGCTGCGGAACTGTGACGCTGCTTCAGACCTCCGGGTCCTGATTGGTGAGCGGCTTCTCCTGCAGCTCTGCCCCGCCTGCAGAAGCCTGATCCCCGCTGCTTATTGGACAAATGTCCGTTGAAAAAGTCAGCCAAAAAGAGAGCTGCTCCACCTCTTCTGCTCTATTGGAAGCCTCTTTTGTGCTGGGAGGGACATCAGCCCCCCCGCCTGCTCCGTGGATATATAAAGGAGGGTTTGCAGTGTCTGCGTCACATTTTCTTTGAGTTGACTCCAGAAAATAATCTGAAAATGAGCGGAAGAGGTAAAACCGGAGGCAAGGCCCGTGCTAAGGCAAAGACCCGCTCTTCCAGGGCCGGGCTCCAGTTCCCAGTCGGTCGTGTCCACAGACATCTGAGGAAGGGCAACTATGCCCAGCGTGTCGGTGCCGGAGCTCCCGTCTACCTGGCGGCTGTGCTGGAGTACCTGACCGCTGAGATCCTGGAGCTGGCTGGAAACGCTGCCCGCGACAACAAGAAGACAAGAATCATCCCCCGTCACCTGCAGCTGGCTGTCCGCAACGACGAGGAGCTCAACAAGCTGCTGGGCGGAGTGACCATCGCTCAGGGTGGTGTGCTGCCCAACATCCAGGCTGTGCTGCTGCCCAAGAAGACCGAGAAACCCGCCAAGAAGTAAATCTGGAACCTGCAAAACTACAACAAAGGCTCTTTTAAGAGCCACACACTCCTCATTAAGAGTTCATATCCTCATGTTTCTATCACACAAGCAATGTATTTACAACACTGATGGTGTTTTAAGTCCAGTATTAACATGAATGTTAATCTAACATATCTTATCTATTTGGACATGGCTCACATCCTCATGTCATCACACATTACTTATCTTTAGGCTTTAAACATTTATAAATTAAACAAAGTAGGACACAAAACATGGAATGGAAAAGATGGTTACCAGGCCAATACGCATTTTTCACATCTAACATGTCTCTTTACTGTGATACAAACATGTACTGTTAGTAATTACACACTGAATATAGGCTGCTGTTTATAGGGTCGATTAGGTTACTTCACTTTGGGATGTAAACATTTATCAATTAAACATGATGTAGGATACAAAACAGGGAATTTTAGTTGAAATAAAACTAGTGTGAAACATTTTCTATTTATATCCACTCTGAAGATAAATGTGTTTGATATTAGTAATGAACATGTTAAACAATATAATGTTCATAAGATATATACTTAATGTATTACTTTTGAATAATAATTCAATGAATGATACACGTCTTTAAAACTGGCAACATTGTGCTTTACTACAAAGGGGGGCCTGATAGTCGTAACTGTAATAATCCTTATTAAAGATGGAGGAAATGTTTTTTCCTAAATAAAATTAATCTTTTGAGCGACTTTCTGTATTTGATGCTTATGTTAACTGGTACTCACTCACATTGACTTGAGCTGAGATTTTATAGAAAAAAAACCGCATGAATTGAGGAGTCATAATTAATTGCAGCTTTTACACAAGTGAATTGAAGAGGTACTGAAAGAAACAAAGAAGCTCTATCTCCCACCAAACTGACATTATCCCAATAAATATTGATAATGAATCTCTATCATCACTTTGCTGAATAAAATCCCTTCTTTCACATGGTGCAGTTTATGAGACACTGATTGAACATATAACTATCAGGATGATGCTCTTTGTGGAAAGGTGTGTGGCTCTTAAAAGAGCCTTTGTTGAGGTTGAAGTGTTCAGACTGATGACAGCTTACTTCTTCTTGGGTGCTGCCTTCTTGGCTTTGGGCTTGGCCACCTTCTTAGCGGGGGCTTTCTTGGCTGCTGGAGCCTTTTTCACCACTTTCTTTGGGCTCTTTGCTGCCTTCTTGGGACTCTTGGCTGCGGGCTTCTTGGGGCTTTTGGTTGCTTTCTTGGCCGCTGCGGGCTTCTTCACCTTCTTCGGGGATTTCTTAGCAACTGCTGTCTTCTTGGCTGCTGTCTTGGGCTTCTTAGCCACTGCGGGTTTCTTGGCGGCGGGCTTCTTGGCTTTAGGAGCGACTTTCTTTACGGGCTTGGGCTCAGCCTTCTTGTTCATCTTGAAGGAGCCGGAGGCCCCGGTCCCCTTGGTCTGGACCAGAGTCTCTTTGGCCACCAGGCTCTTGACGGCGGTCTTGACGCGGGCCTTGTTCTTGTCCACATCGTAACCTCCGGCAGCCAGAGCCTTCTTCAGGGCGGCCAGAGACACTCCGCTCCGCTCCTTGGAGGCGGACACAGCTTGAACGATCAGCTCGCTGACGCTGGGGCCGCTCTTCTTGGGCTTTGGTGCTGCCTTCTTCTTGGCGGCTTTAGCCGGGGAGGCGACGGCGGGAGCTGGAGCTTCTTCTGCCATTATTACTTCTTGAGTTTAGACGCAACACGTTGTGAGAGTGAAATCAGACTTGTTCTCTCCGAAGCAGGAGGCGGCTCTTAAACACACCATGAGAACCGTGTAGACTCAGCCCCGCTGCTGGCTCCTGTGAGCAGGGTGAATGTCTGCCACTTGTGTTTTCTGTTAGTGACAAAACAGTAAAAAATGGTTGTTGGGAGAAGTGCTGAAGGCTGACAGTGAAGACAGCAGATAGCGGACATGTTTCTCTTCATATTGGAGTCATGTAGAGCTCTGATGCTCTCTGCATTTAGTTTGTGGAGTAACTAAACATCACCTGTTCACCACCACGGACGGCATTGCTCAGCTGCTTTTCTCTCTCATTTCTCTCCTAAAATGCTGTAAAATACATCCGAGCTCCACCAAAAGAAGTTTTCCAGCTGCCTCACATGTTTGTTCACAGATTTAAAATAAAAACAACCATCTGTTGGTGATCATTGTGTAATAAAAAGAAGCTTTTCTGGTTGCAGCAAACACACTGATTAGACTGATGATGCAGTTCAGTCAGACTTCCTGTCAGAGCTGCTCTCAACATTTCTTCTGTTATTCTGAGGACTGTTTCATATAAATACAATAGAGTCTTAAATAAAATGTAGTATATATGTATAAAATAAAGTTGATGTCTTCTGTTAATGAACAAACACTCACAAATCGATGTCAAACCAGTGATATAGAACCATTTGTTTTCATATCAGTGCTGAAAAATATCTGTAAATATCAATGATTGCTTTTTATTTACACTCTTTGAAGTAAACCTTATTTAATAATCCAAATGTTCAGCACATAAAATGTTTGTTTTTTTAATAAGAACATTTTATATTATAGTCTGTAAAATGAATCTAAAACATTAATTCATTGTTGACATTTTCCTCCTCATCCATCCTTTCACTCTCTGCAAGTTCTCCATTTAGAAGAAGTTCAATAAGCTCTGATTTTGCAGACAGTAATGTTGTAACATGTTGTCAGTTGAGTCCTGTGTTTGAAACATTTTATATATTTTCAGGTTTCAACTTAAATTCACAGCTGACAGAGTTTGTTTTTCATTTGTGTTAGAGAAAGAGCTGCAGGGAAACAGAAAATTATGAAGAAACTACATCCAGTTCAGATCACCTAACATCAAGACAGAAATAAACAAACTCCAAACCACCATCAAAACACAACTAGTCCTTCATAAACAAAAAACCTGTAAAACTTTCTACAGGCAACTGGACCATGATACAAACCCGAACCTTCTGGCAGAAAATCAAGATTATAAATGGAGATCCACAAAACAACACTATCCCTCTGCTGAAATCATCTGGCATAATCATCACCGAAAATAAAGAAAAAGCCACACTCATCCACAACCACCTCGAAAATACCCACACATGTCCAAACGACCCAAATTTTGACAACACATGGAAAGACTTAGTGGACAAAGAAATCACAAAACAGAAGACCTCACAGACGTACAGTGCCTTGCAAAAGTATTCATACCCCTTGAACTTTTCCACATTTTGTCACGTTACAACCACAAACTTAAATGTATTTTATTGAAATTTTATGTGATAGACCAACACAAAGTAGCGCATAAATTGTGAAGTGGAAGGAAAATTATATGTGGTGTCCAAGATTTTTTACAAATAAAAATCTGAAAAGTGTGACGTGCATATGTATTCAGCCCCCTTTACTCTGATACCCCTAAATAAAATCCAGTACAACCAACTGCCTCCAGAAGTCACCTAATTAGTAAAGAAAGTCCACTTGTGTGTACTTCAATCTCAGAATAAATAAAGCTCTTCTGTGAAGGCCTCAGAGGTTTGTTAGAGAACATTAGTGAACAAACAGCATCATGAAGACTAAGGAACACACCAGACAGGTCAGAGACAAAATTGTGGAGAAGTTTAAAGCAGGGTTAGGTTATAAAAACATATCCCAAGCTTTGAACATCTCACAGAGCACTGTTCAGTCCATTATCCGAAAATGGAAAGTGTATGGCACAACCGCAAACCTACCAAGACATGGCCGTCCACCTAAACTGACAGGCTGGACAAGGAAAGCATTAGTCAGAGAAGCAGCCAAGAGGCCCATGGTAACTCTGGAGGAGCTGCAGAGATCCACAGCTCAGGTGGGAGAATCTGTCCACAGGACAATTATTAGTCGTGTACTCCACAAATCTGGCTTTAATGGAAGAGTGGCAAGAAGAAAGCCATTGTTGAAAGAAAGCAATAAGAAGTCCCATTTGCAGTTTGCCACAAGCCATGTAGGGGACATGGCAAATATGTGGAAGAAGGTACTCTGGTCAGATGAGACCAAAATTGAACTTTTTGGCCTACATGCAAAACGCTATGTGTGGCGGAAACCTAACACTGCACATCAACCTGAACACACCATCCCCACCGTGAAACATGGTGGTGGCAGCATCATGCTGTGGGGATGCTTTTCTTCAGCAGGGACAAGGAAGCTTGTCAGAGTTGATGGGAAGATGGATGGAGCTAAATACAGGCCAATCCTGGAGGTAAACCTGTTAGAGGCTGCAAAAGACTTGAGACTGGTACAGAGGTTCACCTTCCAGCAGGACAACGACTCTAAACATACCGCCAGAGCTACAATAGAATGGTTCAGATCAAAGCATATTCATGTGTTAGAATGGCCCAATCAAAGTCCAGACCTAAATCCTATTGAGAATCTGTGGCAAGACTTGGAAATTGCTGTTCACAGACACTCTCCATCCAATCTGACTGAACTGGAGCAATTTTGCAAAGAAGACTAGACAAAAATTGCAGTCCGTAGATGTGCGAAGCTGGTAGAGACATACCCCAAAAGACTTGAGGCTGTAATTGCGGAAGAAGGTGGTTCACCAAAGTAATGACTCAGGGGGGCTGAATACATATACACGTCACACTTTTCAGATTTTTATTTGTAAAAAATCTTGACCACGACGTATCATTTTCCCTCCACTTCACAATTATGCGCTACTTTGTGTTGGTCTATCACATAAAATCCCAATAAAATACATTTAAGTTTGTGGTTGTAATGTGACAAAATGTGGAAAAGTTCAAGGGGTATGAATACTTTTGCAAGGCACTGTATTTCTGACATATATTACCCACTGGTCACCATAGCCAAAGTCTCTCAGTTCGCCGATGATCTCTGCTACTGGTCCAGCTCCAAAAGTCCACAACTTGCAGCCAAAAAACTTAAAACATGCATAACTGAAATAGAAAACTGGTCAAACCTCTGGAGAATCAAACGAAACCCTGCCAAGACACAATGCATCCTCTTCACCAAAAATCAACGTCTGCAACCGGATCTGAATCTGTCACTTTATAATCAACAAATCCCCCTCAGTAAAGAAGCAACTTTCCTCGGAGTGACCTTTCAAAACAAACTGGAACAAAAAGCAAACAATAGACTCAACCACCTCAAAGCCCTCTGTGGAAAACATGGCGCCTCACCCTCAACAGTTATCAAAGTATACAGGGCATACATCAGACCACTATTCGAGTACTCCGTTCCCGCATGGATCATCATTTCTGACAACCAACGACAGCGACTACAAACCATTCAAAACAAAGCACTGAAACTTGCCCACAGACTCCCCTTTTTCATCAGCAACCATTACATACAAACAATTACAGGCATTCAGTCCATAAGACAACGACATCAAACCATAGCTCTCAAATATCTGAAGACCGCTACAACCAACCCTGCCCTATGGAAAACTATCAAGGAGGCCGAGCTCACAACCAGCACCCCACTGTCATATATCATCCAGTTATAAAACCACCTACCACCCTAAAAAGGCAGGGCAAGATCTGACTCATGTATTCAGATAAAATCCATGAAGCTCAACAAATTCATGCAGTTGGTCAGTTGGGGGCGCTAACGCACCACCAAAGAAGCAACAGTTCTCAATCACGTCCGTAGACAACAAATAAATTTGAGGGTCTCTCTCTGGCCCAGCATTCAAGCTTATAACCTTGAGAAAGATAAGATGAGTGGAAGAGGCAAAGGAGGAAAGGGGCTCGGTAAAGGAGGCGCTAAGCGTCACCGTAAAGTCCTCCGTGATAACATCCAGGGAATCACCAAACCCGCCATCCGCCGTCTGGCTCGCCGCGGTGGAGTGAAGCGTATCTCCGGTCTGATTTACGAGGAGACCCGCGGTGTGCTGAAGGTCTTCCTGGAGAATGTGATCCGGGACGCCGTCACCTACACCGAGCACGCCAAGAGAAAGACCGTGACCGCCATGGATGTGGTTTATGCTCTGAAGAGACAGGGCCGCACTCTGTACGGCTTCGGAGGTTAAACACTGATCCTGATCCACTGATACTGAAACACAAAGGCTCTTTTAAGAGCCACACACTTAATCTGTAAAGAGAAAGTCCTACAGTGATTAATTTAGTTGAATTACATAAAAGACTGCCCCACAAACATGAATGTATATTTCTGGTTCAAATCATTTTTCAGTTACTATGAATATATAACTATTAAATGTTGGCTATAGTATTTAACCTGTCTCTGGTGCTGAAAGGTTACTGTGAGTTTAAATTCATACAGTAGGAACACAAATAGGATGAATATTCCTTTATTAGTCCCACAATGAGGAAACTTGCATTATTACAGTAGAATAGAAGACCAGCAAAAAATTAAACAAGATACAAATTGTAGAAATATAAAATTAGAAATAATCATGACAGTAAATTATTTACAAGGGTAACGGTCCTGATTGGTAATATACCAGATGTGATATTCTTAATGTCACACAAAGTATACATGAAATACTAGTATTGGACATTAAAGTGCAGCCTGTCCCATTGTCAAGGTTGAGGTTTACTGGGAGTAGTGCAGGGATGGATTGATGAAGAGACAGGGCTGAACCCTGTACAGCCTGGTTATTAAACCTGATTCTGATCCACAAACTAAAGGCAGAGCTGTCCTGTTGAATATCTAGTACTGTATTCTGATTTGACGGCAGACTATCTTCATCTAGTTTATAGCTGCTTGTCTGATTAAATGACCAGGGCCTAGGAACACTGTACATGCTTCAGCATCAGGTTTATATAACACATGGTGGTTTATCGCCCAATAATGGCACATAAGTCAGATTTGAGTACTAAACATTTGCCTGAGTGACAGAGAAAGCATGGTTTTCTGTGTATGAAAGACAGGGATCCTTTTATAAGCTCTAATGATATTTATAAAACCTGACACTGTTTTCTATAGGAGCACATTGTCTATATAAATATGTCAATATAATAATCATTTTAAAGCACTGACTGTGTATATGTATTTGTGTGTTAAAGTCCAGAAATCAAATTGTTCCAATAAAAATGACTTGACATCTTATAAGAGTGGATTCACTGTTATTGTTTTACCTCAATCATTACATAAATCAATGGTCTTTTATTTAGACTGTTATATGCCTGATTAATAGTGTAGAGTGAGGGGTAATGTTATTTATTGTAATATTTTGTCTGATCTTGAATTTTTAACTACACACTACACATATAGATCAAGCGAAAAAGGAAGAATAAATAATACAGAGTTCAGTCAGGAAACACTGGAGGATAGCAACCTGACTTGTTCTCATTGCAAGTGTTGCTTTCCAGGTTTAAAGCTACTATACAGATACAATTTAGACTGGCGGTTTGTGATTGATTAATTGAGTGTGGGTATTTCATAATAATGAAATGCAAATATCCATCAAGCTAAAAAGTACACAAAATAATGTAGTGATGTTCAGGAGACAGTTAGGTTTATACAGGTCAGTAAAAGTAGTGTAATTTAACTTCTGTTGTAGTACTGAGCAGATACTAAGAGTTATAATGATCAACAGACAGATGTTAAGTCATGATAATATTTAACAAACAACTAAATGCTGACAGGAATAAAGCTCTCTGTTGAAGGTGTGTGTGGTCCTGAAAAGGACCTTTGAGTTGTTGGTGTAACCAGCAGGTTTACTTGGAGCTGGTGTACTTGGTGACGGCCTTGGTGCCCTCGGACACGGCGTGTTTGGCCAGCTCACCGGGCAGCAGCAGGCGGACGGCGGTCTGGATCTCCCTGGAGGTGATGGTGGAGCGCTTGTTGTAGTGAGCAAGGCGGGCAGACTCACCAGCAATACGCTCAAAGATGTCTCCAACAAAGGAGTTCATGATGCCCATGGCCTTGGAGGAGATACCAGTGTCGGGATGAACCTGCTTCAACACCTTGTACACATAGATGGCGTAGCTCTCCTTCCTGGTCTTTCTCTTCTTCTTGCCGGTCTTGGTCGCCTTGGAGACGGCCTTCTTTGAACCTTTCTTCGGTGCTTTAACTGGATCAGGCATGATGAGATCAGTGATACAAACTGATTCAAACGGACAATAAATATCCATCTGATGTAAATTTTACTCCGCCGTTGCTCACACAGGATTGGTTAACTCGTTGCTAACGAGCATGCGCAAGAATCTTCTCTGCGGACGTTTTAGAAGACATGCGACACGATATTAACTTCAGCCGCTGAATTTAAGATTAGCCTCATTTTTATTTTTATTTTTTAAACTGTTTTTAATTGGACATGATCTTTAAATTCAGCATGCAATTTGATAAATAACATCAACCATAACTGATAATTATTAATAGTAACAACCAACAACTGACATTATATTATTGACACAAAATATCAACAAAAGTGTGATATGGTCGGATATCAATCAATAGAAGTAAAACATATCTGTAGTTGATCTGCATTTATTTGCAGGACCCATCATGGCAACATCATAACACGACACATCAGATGCAAAATACAAGGGCGCCCTCTATAGGCCTTGAACTGTAATAGCATGCAATAAGCCACTAACAAAAAGTATAATGATCTCTTTAATAAAAAACAACTTCAAAATAATTAAAAGACCGTACATTCATGATGACACAATGTCTATTGTCTTATGTGTGTCAGGACTCAACAAAACTTCTTCACATCCACATTTGACTATAATAATTTGTATTATATTTTCTGATTTTCTGGCCTGAGTAAAAAATCCTCTTCATTGACTGAATGTATGACTAAAATCTGTTTGTTAAAGCAAACTCATTTCTCTGTGACGAATCTGTCTGTGATGCCCTTGTGGGTTTATGTGTGGGTGGGGTTAACCTTCCTCTCCCTTGAAAATCAGAGCTTGGGAACTATGCTGTGATGTGGATTAAGTCTTATAGTAAGACTCACAAAGAAGAAAAGATTTAGCGTCATTGTTTGGTTTGTGGAATTTTATCAAGTTAGATTTTTTGTGTTGTTCCAACGAAAATTCTTAAACATGTGAATACAATCATTGTCTGGGAGAAGAAGTGTATTATCTGACAGAATTGCAGGGGTGCCAATATTGTTGTCCATGATTGTATATGACTGCTGCCCTGCACGTTATGTGCAAAAACACCATTTTTAAAAGAGTTTGAAGAGTTTTGGAAGAATAGCTTGTTTTTGCAAGAGATGTACAATGTTTTAGAGTTTTGCAAAAGTAGCCCATAGTTTCAAAGATACCTAAACAATCTTAGAAAAAGCTAAAAAAAAAAAAAATACAAATATGTAACAAACATCTGACTTTTAAAAATCATATATAAAGGAGAGCTGAAACTAAACAAAATGAACTTCACCGTGAAAATCAGAGACACATCTTACAGACCACATGATCCTACGGACATTAATATAAAATGTCTATCAAAGTAATAACAATCGGGAGAGAGGGCAGAGACAACAGAGCTGCATTTAAATTGAATAAATAAGTGGACTCTTGTTATTATAATTATTAATCCTAGTTTATATACATGGACTGAAGTCAGAGCAGAGCATTACTCATCACTCCCTGGGTGGATGATATAGTGGTAAGAAAGAAGAGGCAGGGCAAGATCTGACCCATGTATTCAGATCAAATCCATGAAGCTCAACAAATTCATGCAGTTCGTCAGTTGGGGGCGCTAACTCACCACCGATGAAGCAAAAATCCTCAATTACGTCCGTAGACAACAAATAAATGTGAGGGTCTCTCTCTGGCCGAGCATTCAAGCTTATAACCTTGACAAAGATAAAATGAGTGGAAGAGGCAAAGGAGGGAAGGGGCTCGGTAAAGGTGGTGCAAAGCGTCACCGTAAAGTCCTCCGTGATAACATCCAGGGAATCACCAAACCCGCCATCCGCCGTCTGGCTCGCCGCGGTGGAGTGAAGCGTATCTCCGGTCTGATCTACGAGGAGACCCGCGGTGTGCTGAAGGTCTTCCTGGAGAATGTGATCCGGGACGCCGTCACCTACACCGAGCACGCCAAGAGGAAGACCGTGACCGCCATGGATGTGGTTTATGCTCTGAAGAGACAGGGCCGCACTTTGTACGGCTTCGGAGGTTAAAAACTGATCCTGATCCACTGATACTGAAACACAAAGGCTCTTTTAAGAGCCACACACTTAATCTGTAAAGAGAAAGTCCTACAGTGAATAACTTTAGTTGCAGTTAGTTAGTCACAAATATGAACAATATCACTTCTGGTTTAAATCAGATTCAAACCCTATTTTCCAGATAGTTCTGAATATAGAACTACATGAAGTGATGCCTTTTATTTATACTTCCTCTTTGGTACTGAATGGATACTGTCAGACAATCGGACTTGTCCCATGATTTTATTGCAACAACACACAGGAAGTCTGGACTACACATATGTTGGTATGCACTTTGATTTTGGTTGTAACTATTAGTATGGTATTATAAAAGTAGTCAACAGTGAAACATTCTTTCTGATCTGCGGAGGAGGAGAAACTTTGATAAAGCTTGTTACTTCCCATGGAACATACTGAACTGTGAAAAGGAGACAACTGAATTCTAAATCAGACAAATATCCCTTTTTCCTTCAATTTCAATAAAGATTATTTAAAAATGCAAATAGGAAGAAGGGATGGATGGATAGTTTTTGATTCATTTTGTAATCTTTTTTTCTAATAACTAAACCTATAATTTACAAGATTTATAATATCTTGTTTGATATTTTGAACCAAACTCTATGATGAATGGTAAATGAGTTAGGGTCAGACATAATATTAACTTTAACTTTTTTTTCCTATTTACTGTTGTAGTAATAGTTACAATTATAATGTGCAGAATATTGATGCTAAATACCTCCAGAAGGATTTTTGATTTGAGGTACAGTATAATTAACGTCTATTTCACATAGACTGAATCTATTTTAAAGATAACGTTATTTTAAATTGGCATTTTTAATGAGTTTTGGCTTCACTGGGTTTCAGTCTTAAACAAGCATAATAACACTGACAATAATAATTTTGTATTGGATGGATTGTAGTTGTTTTCTTCAGTAATCATTTTAACTGAATGCTCATTATACTGTTTTTTTTACTAAAAAGAGAGTAAGCTGCTCGTATTAGCAGAGAATGAGTTGATTTTAGACCAGTGTGATCCATCTGTCTATTTATAATATCTTTTTTAATATACAATTGCATTGAAAGCTGCAGTCAGATCAAAGAGCACCAATACTGATAATTTACTGGAGATCTGGATTTAACCTGATATCATCAACTTCTTTCACTATATACTAAAAATGGGAGATTGTCTGTATTTGCTGGATGATGATTCATGTGGAATACTTATTATGAAAAGAGGCACAAGAGCACAAATAGAAGTCTTCAGTCTTATTACTATAAACAAGATGTTCTGTGGCTTTGTTCAAGGATTCAAGGATTCAAGGATTCAAGGATTCAAGGATTCAAGGATACTTTATTGTCATACCAACAACATGCATAGACATGAGGAGGCACGAAATGAAGAACTGAGGCCAATAAAATAACATTATATAAATATATAAATAACAATAGACAATAATAAACTATCAGATAATGTGTGGATAAGAACGAGTGCAGATGAACAACAGATGTTATAAAATGTGAATACAGTATCACATTCATTATTTTGACCTCAGTCTCAGCAGCCTTTGATTTCTATCATTGGATCAAAGTCTTTGTTGTTAAATTTGCACCACTGGTTATAAAATAGACAAATACAGAATCTGCCACATTTAAATGAATCAGCACTTTGCTCTTTTTGCTATTTTTGTTTTTTAAACATGCTCACACTATGGAGGACTATTGATTTTTCTTATTTTTGTTCTTCAATGCACAATTTCTCCTGCGGGAGGGAAAACTGGTTTTCATTGAGACAAGATGGTCCACACATTGAGACCCCCGCCAATGAATAGTGGACAGCTCAACCAATCAGAGGAGGGGGACCCTGCAGCTCAATTTACATGTAGCTTCTTTAAATACAGTGTCTCCCGTTGGACGAATATGTTACTACAGTCGAGTTCCGTCGTAGCAACATGCCTGAACCAGCGAAGTCTGCGCCCAAGAAGGGCTCTAAGAAAGCGGTCGCAAAGACCGCCGGAAAGGGAGGCAAGAAGAAGAGGAAGACAAGGAAGGAGAGTTACGCCATCTATGTGTACAAGGTGCTGAAGCAGGTCCACCCTGACACTGGTATCTCCTCCAAGGCCATGGGCATCATGAACTCCTTTGTTGGAGACATCTTTGAGCGTATTGCTGGTGAGGCTTCCCGCCTTGCTCACTACAACAAGCGCTCCACCATCACCTCCAGGGAGATCCAGACCGCCGTCCGCCTGCTGCTGCCCGGTGAGCTGGCCAAACACGCCGTGTCCGAGGGCACCAAGGCCGTCACCAAGTACACCAGCTCCAAGTAAACCTGCTGGTTACACCAACAACTCAAAGGTCCTTTTCAGGACCACACACACCTTCACCAGAGAGCTATATTCCTGTTTCCTTGCTGGTTCTACAGAGTTCACACTGGTTTATAGGTTTCTAACTATCTACTATAATGTATTGTTAGTGTTAACAGAAGTTATGCAAACTATCAAATGTCTGCATACTGTATTTTTAAGTTATCCTCCAATATAAACCGTGACAGTCATGTTACTGAATTATTAGCATCACATAAATCTATAAAGGTGGTGTGGCTCATCCAGTCCACATGTAGAAGTTTCCTGGGGCAAGATACTGAGCCCCAAATTGTTTAGATGTCTGTCAGTGAATGATTTAGTGTGTAAATGGTTGAATGTGCGGTTGGAAGACAGAAGTGTTAAATGCAATCCACTTATAAAAAGCCAGGTAGAGATGAAATAAGACAGAAAATAAAGATAAACGGTTGTGACAATCTGCTATAAGGCTCCTTGCCCTACACATTAAAAACAAATAAAATAACCACACGGAAGCAGTCGCGGTAACTGGTGTTTTAGAAATATATATTAAAAATGACAACATTACGAAAGACAGTTATCTTTGTATTATTTTACGAGATAGCTTTTATTGTGAAACAGCCACTTTTATTTTGAAAGAGAAGGGATAAATGAGCAGGTAAAAAAGTGCTCCAGTTTAAGATACATGCTAAATATCAACCTATTTAAGTGGTTATAAAATGGATAATTCCTGTGTTTGCAGCCAACGATGTCATTTATATTTGTCTCTGTTTTCCTTTGATAAGCCGTTTTCCATATGCTGTAAATGCTTTTATTTTTGCTAACTTTGTATTTATACTGTGTGTGTGTGTGTGTGTGTGTAGTTTTCACAGTGGATTTGGAGAAAGCTATAAATAAACCAGTTGCAAGAAAGTCACTGGTGTTTGCCTGTGCTTCGAGGGAATTGCGTTGCGTTGCGTCGGTACTGCGTAACTCAAATAAGATAACATGAATTTAGATAGATTAATATCTGATTAAATCACAGAGCTGTTTCAGTACATACCACATCTGCGGTCATCAACGGCAACAGGGACAAACTGACGCTGTAGCCGTTGACAACACTGGCCACAGGAAGTTGCTCAATTACGGCAAATAAAAGAAACATTGCATAGATAAGCAAAATAGTAACCTGTTACACAAGAAAATGATGAGATTGGAAAATAACAAAATACCTTGCATGCAAATGAAATAAATACTGAATATAAAAATACAGTTTGATGACGTATCTATAAAAACCCAATTACAACAACAAGCTTTAACTGTGCAAACTTGTATTTATTTAACTTATGATCAGCCTTCATTTCTTTACAGAAACACTTTAATTAAAAGAAAAAATCTTACAGGCTTACAGACCCCTAAAACCATAACCTAGTCTATTTACTAGGAATGTGTATGAATCCATGTTATTATGGTCTGTTAACCGCTGGGTGGTCTGACCAAATAACCGAATACTCGCTGCATGCCAACATTCATAAGGGCTGCACAGACACCACTACAACACAAGGTGGAGGTGGTTTACAGAAGCTTACAGCTCCTCCTGGTGGCTGAAAGTGAAAATTGCTCTCCAGTGGATGTTAAAGAATCCTTCATACTAGACTACACAGCACAACTATTCATTCAATATTTTCAATGAAAAAAACAAAACAAATACAAATGACCACAGCATTAAAGTCAAACTAATCCCCATGAACAATTATTCGGTTATTTGGTTTTAAAGACCCATCCCACGTTTAGATTGAGTTACAAACAAACATTAATACTGAAGTCAAAAGTGGAATTAAAATACTCGTCTGAACAAATTTAACATTTAGTTTAGTGAAAGAAACTGAAATTAAACATGAGGTACAAAAATGGGTAAAAAAAAGATACTAATTCTAAAACATGAACAGTTACCGCCTGTAATCACTGAACTCTGTGCTTTAGTATTATGCTGCTTGATGTTCTGTATTAGTAGTATCATTAAAATGCAGCATATTGCAGGAAATGAACATTATCCACAGTATATTATAACATTGTGGTTATTGTATATCATCAGCTACAACAGTTTTGTCCAATAGTCAATTTAAACATTGAAGTCAGTTATATTTGTGGAGGGAAAAAGCTCTATAAGAGTCGGAGTTTGGCCCTTAGAAAGGACCTTTGGTTTGTTGTAATGTAAGATGAGTTAAACCTCTGAAGCCGTCCCTGCCTATTAAATCACATCCATGGCTGTCACTTTTTCTTCTGTAAATGTCAGTTATTCAGTGATTGTGAACGGCAGAAACAATGTGACCAGAGCTGGGTAGTATCAAATACAAATTATATTGAACTGTATGTGTTGTTATGACGAATACATTAATGAATGTGTTGGATAAACACACGCTGGTTTGGAAACAAGACGTTCAAAATGAATATCACACTATATAATTACCCCCTGCTTTTTAAATGTTTGTTCAAATGAATACCATTTACCAGCAGATGTCAAGTTCAATAATCACTGGTAATTATAACATGTATAATCATAATGTGTAAATATCAGTTTAATAACCAACCCTTGTTATAATTTATACACCTAGAGATTAAGGTATTTGGACATTGATGCTTTTTGCCACATAAGTATCAATTTGATTTAAAGCAGTTATTCTCTTTTAAGAGCCACATCAATCCTCTAAAGAGCTTCCTCTCATTCATATCATAAATATCAAATCAAGTTGTATCTCTAACAAACATTTAACATTGAATTCAGTTATTTGACACATGGTACTGATGCAGAGTAATATGATTGTTTTATTTATTGTATTGAATTGTTATCTAGCCATGGCTGTTCTCGTACCCCATGTATACAAATCAGGCTGTATAATAATAATAAGAGTCTACTGATTAATAGATTCATGTGCAATTTAAATGCCGCTCTGTTGTCTCCACACCTCCTGATTGGACATTGTTACTTTTATATATATTTTTATATTAATGTCTAAACTGTAAATGATCAAAAGGAAAAAAAATGAAGCCAAATCTCACTTTTGTTGTGGGTCTGACTAAGTCTTAGTTCACATTACAGCATTGTGTTCAAGCTATGATTTGTACATCATAAATATCTGTTACAATATACCCAGAAGCATGGCATGAACTGCTATGTGTAAACTGTGTTAATGATGGTCTTTTTGACCCAAACAATTCCTTTTTGTCACATGTCCTCAATATATTATTTTGCATCTGAAGACTTGGAAACATTATTAATACATATTTGTATTATTTATGTAAGTATTTATTTTATAATGGCTTAGGTGCTATCCAAACTCTACACACCAAACTAACTACTTTAAGCTAACTATATACATATATTGCAAAAGCAAATTATTCTTGCAAATCTCTCTGAAAAAAATGAGTTTTGGATCAATACAGTCAGACAAACCATCATTTGAATAATCACACAAAATACCAACATCAGACTGACAGTACAAATGAAGAGCACTTCTCTGTGTCTGTGGACTTCAGGCTGCTCCTGCTGATCAGAAGAAGCTGAAAGTCTTAAAGTCCTGTCTGCAGTGTCTTATCTCTTACTGTGAGAAACACCTCCAGCCTCATTACAACGTTGGTCAATTAAAAAACACACAAGCTGGTCAAACCCTCGAAGAAGCTCAAGGAGAACATCTGCTCTTGTCATGATGAGCCGGTGCAGATGTTCTGCCGCACTGATCAGCAGTGGATCTGTTATCTCTGCTCTGTGGAGGAACATAAAGGCCACGACACAGTCTCAGCTGCAGCACAAAGGGCCAAGAGGCAGAAAGAGCTCGAGGTGAGTCTGCAAAAAGTCCAGCAGAGAGAGAAAGAGGTGAAGCTGCTTGAACAGGAGGTGGAGGACATCAATCGCTCTGCTGACAAGAAGGAGATCTTCACTGCGCTGATCTATCATGTCCAGAAAAGGAGCTCTGACGTGCAGCTACAGACCAGTTACCAGCAGGAAACTGAAGTGAGTGGAGTCAAAGAGCTTCAGGAGAAGCTTCCGGTTACTCCAGAATAGGAGTGTACCTGGATCATAGGACAGATATTTTTTCCTTCTACATTATCGCTGGAACAATGACTCTCTTCCGCTCAATCGAGACCTCATTCACCAGGCCTCTGTATGCTGGGATTTCTTTTCATGGTCTTTTACCAGCCTTAGGCATGAGTCATTTTCAGGCTTCATGTGTCAGATTATGTGTTGTAATCCTTAATTTTCTTTGTCTCCATGTTTCTGAGTTAATTTTGTCACCACATGTTTTTAATATTTCTTCAGGTCAAAATGTAAACTTCTCTTAGTTCAACATTTGCATTGATGTATCTGTGAGTTGTTTATCTTCCCCTTTATGCTATATAGGGGAAAATATATATTAATGCACTCATCACTTTCAAACTATCTACAACTGTGTTATAACCAGGCGGGGAGTTCCGGTCCTCTGAAATGATGCCAACGCGGAAGTAACTTAAAACTGCATTCTATCAAAAGGCCACCAGGGGGCGACCGTTTTGGTGTCAAAAGGGCTTCCGTCTCTATACAAGTCAATGGAGAATTCACCAACTTCTTACTTGATTTCTAACCTCAGTAAACGTTTTCAAAATGTGTTTATGGTCTCAATCGCTAGTTTAAAGCCTTCTTCAATGCAGTATGATGTTCATTTGGGACATTTTGGCCTCCCTGATTTTATATGTGACGATAAAGCAGGGTATGCATTAGGGCGTGGCTACGTGGTGATTGACAAAAAAACTGTATCAACTGTGTCTTCACCTGATGCTTTATTTTTCATTTTCTTTAAGTGCAATTGAATTTCTTGGGTGATGACAGGCTCTGTGAGGGGGTGGAGCTTTGTGTTCAGGTTAGTTGTATATGTCTGTGAGGTCTTGTGTTTTGTGATTTCTTTGTCCACTAGATCTTTCCATGTGTTGTCAAATTGGGGTCGTTTGGACATGTGTGGGTATTTTCGCGGTGGTTGTGGAAGAGTGTGGCTTTTTCTTTATTTTCGGTGATGATTATGCCAGATGATTTCAGCAGAGGGATAGTGTTGTTTTGTGGATCTCCATTTATAGTCTTGATTTTCTGCCAGAAGGTTCGGGGGTTTGTATCATGGTCCAGTTGCCTCTACTGAGATGGTTTGTGGTGAAGAACTGGTGAAGTTTTGAAGCCAGGTCAGGGGTGCAAAGAATTTGGTCCAGGATGTCCGCTGTTCCTGTTACAGGGGAGATGTAGGTGGGTTCATTGGTACTTAAGCTGGTGAGACAGCATGAAACAGACACCAGGAACGTGTTGAGGGTCACAATGGATGTGATGTAAACAGTCCTTTAAAAGTAGATGTGAAACTTATGAGGCCTCAACAGTCTGAGCTCCACATATTAATCAGGCAGGTGTTTACTTTTGAAGGAAATTCTTCAAATCTGTCTTAAACCAGAAGTCAGGTTTTCCTCTCTGTAATCATTCCTCCTGTTCATACTGACTATTAAAACCTCAAATGTACTTTCAATGTAAAGTGATGGAGGACAAAAATCCATAGTGTTTCCACACAGTCATCATAAAGTAGCTGATCAGCTTCTATTGATCTTCATCAGTGTGAGTTAGTCATATCAAGTGATATCTGACACATTTACAGTCTTTATAGCATCAGATTCCCTCTTAGTGTTTCCCTGTTGAGCTGTGGAGGAAGTATAGTAACAAAAAGACTTTGGTACTAAAAACACTGTAACGTGAAACATAGAAGATGAAGATTTGACTCATTCAGACGACTGAAGCTTCATATTAGTTTCAGATCAACTTTTAAATCCATGTTTACACAGAAGGAGGACTGAGTTTGTCCTCCATCACTTCCATAGTAAACATGATGAAGGGATCTTTTAATGGTCAGTATGAACAGGAGGAATCATTACAGCAAGATAAACACACTTAATGTTAATTTGAGCTCCTGACTGTTAATTGAATAAACACTTTTTGAACCCATCCTTTAACTACTGTTCTGTATTCTTTAAAAATGAAAAATGAGTCATATCTGAACAGTTACAGCAGTACAACACAATGCAAAAAGTTTATTTACATGTTTAGGCTGAAGTAAACAACTGTTTGTACATTCGAATGTGAAACTAAAATACAGCTTGTTCTGTTTTATATTGTTGGACAATATTTAACACTTAAAAAGTATGTAAATGTACGTTATAAATGAAGCTACTTTTCTTTTCGTTTTGGATATGTGTCACCAGATGATTGTTTATCAAGGTGATACATTCTGTTTAAAAAACCGGGACGGAGTTTTATTACTACCGCTTTTCATTGTGTGTGTGTGTGTGTGTGTGTGTGTGTGTGTGTTTGTGATTGAGGCCTCCCTGCTTGAATGTGTTAACTGTAAGCCGGAAGGAAACGGTTCAGTGTGTGTGTGTGTGTGTGTGTGTGTGTGTGTGTGTGTGTGTGTGTGTGTGTGTCAGAGAGAGAGAGAAGCTATATTTGCTGCTCTAACTCTGTTTCTCATACGTAGCTGAAACAGGAAGGAAGCTGAATTTGCATGTTGCTGTTTTGTTTTTACTTGCGTGGTGTTAGTTGCAGACTGCGTGTGACAGGAAGGAAGGACAGGAAGGAAGGAAGGAAGGAAGGAAGGAAGGAAGGAAGGAAGGAAGGAAGGAAGGAAGGAAGGAAGGAAGGAAGGAAATAAAGGTAAAATGTAAAAATGAAGGAATTTAGGATTGAGCGAAGGAAAGAAGAAAGGAGTATTTATATAATCGTTTGTTTGTCCTTCGTTTCATTTTTGTGTTGTTAAAAAAAAAGGGAAGTGAAACTGTTTTAATTTATCTTTCCCCGCAGTAAGAAGCAGAGAAGAGAAGAGAAGAAGGGAGGAAAGAAGGGACAGAATATAATGTAAAAAATAAACAAAAGAACAGAGAGGAAAGGAGGAATGAGATAATATAAAAAGGAAGGAAGAGATTAAAAGAAGGGGACATGGTAACAAGGAAGGAGGGAAGGGCAGAACAAAGGAAGAAAAACAAAGTAAAAGAGGAAGACAGGATGAAGAATGGTAGAAGAAGGTGAAGCAAGAAAAGAACAAAAGGAGAGTGAAAGGGAGGAAAGGAGGAGGAAAGGATGGAAGAAAGAAAGAAAAAGAAGAAATCAGCAAAAGAAGCTGCTTTTCTGACAAATTTTTACTGTGATCAGTCTTTTTTTTATCCACAAATCTTCCTTTTATCTGCCTTTTTCTTTCTTTTTTTCCTTCCTAACTTTTAGTTTATTGATCTTTATTTGATTTTCTCCTGCCGTTCTGAATTTGAGCTGCAATCTTTGTATGAAATGTGCTGCACAGATAAAAGTTATTAAGAAAAAAAGGAGGCAAGAAAATAAAATGAGGACAAAACAAAAGTAAAAAAAAGCTTTTTGTTTCAAAGCGGAAGGAAATCGCTCATGAGAACCAGTGACTGTGCGTGCTCAATTTATAATGTGGTTTCACAGAGGAAGTGGGTTTGTGCTGATGTGTGTGTGTGTGTGTGTGTGTGTGTGTGTGTGTGTGTGTGTGTGTGTGTCGTACACTCTGGTAGTCCTGGACGTAGATCTGATGCAGCCAGCTCAGATGCCGGTGAGCCTGCAGGATGCCGGCCAGCTGCTGGTGCTGAGCGGCCGGCTGGGACAGCAGCTTCCCCCTCTTCCCTTTCTCCATGTACCAGCGAAACAAGACGTCTGCAAAGTTCTACGAAACAGAGGAGACATCAGACATGAAGAGGAAGTGAGCGAGCAGCTGCAGAGCTCCGGGAAGTTACAATGACAGTCAAACCGCCGCCTCGTTTAAGGGAGTTTTTTTTTTTTAATGTACAGAAGAGGAGTGTGACTGGTGTTAAAACCAAGAACATGAGTCACTTCTGTATATGTGTGATCGCACCTCTGAGTTTTATCAGTTCAAACACTTTGGTTTTCTCACCATGGTGGGAAACAACTGACTGAAAATGAGCCGATAAAACATCAGAGAGACGCAGACTCCAGATGAAGCTGAGAAAACACCAACCAAGACAAGAGATAAAGCTTTAAGCATCCTTAAAGGCAAGTTTCATCATTTATTTTCTCAGTTCCAGACTCTGACCTATGGGGGGCGCTACAGAAAAGTAATATGCTCTAATGTTATGTTTAATGTTTTATACTTAAGGGTAGGATAAAGTTGGCAGACATACACCGATCAGCCATCACATTAAAACCACCTGTCTAATATTGTGTAGGCTCTCTTCATGCCACCAAAACACCTCCGACTCGTCATAGACCCCAAAAGATACACGCACCCCTTCATGGTAATACTGCTGCCATGAAGGGGGGGGGGCTTGGTCTGCAACAATATTTTGGTGGTTCATGTTAAAGTAACATGAAGTAACATGTCCAGTTGTCCTTCCTTGGATTACATTTGGTAGGAAGTGACCACTGCGTACCAGGAAGACCAAACAAGACCTGCTGTGTTGGAGATGCTCTGACAGTCATCCATCACAATTTAGCCCTTTGTCAAAGTCCCAAATTTGCTCAGATCCTTTCACTCTGCTTTTAACATTTTTCCTGCTTTCAACTCATCAATATCAAGAACCGACTATTAACGAGCTGCCTTTTATATCCCACCTCTTGACAGGTGCCATTGTAACGAGATAACTAATGTTATTCACGTTTTAATGTTTTGGCTGATCGGTGTATACTTGGAAGTAGGGATGTCCGATAATATCGCCCCTCCGACATTATCGGCCGATATTTACTTAAAAATGTAATATCAGGAAGTATCGTTTTTTATAACCGATGTTTGTTCTGTAGGCTTCAGCATTTCCGAGCCTGCATGAACGCAGAGGGGGGGGGGGGGGGGCGTTTACCGGCGCGCTTGATGACGTATAACGAAAACAACACGCTAGACTAGTGGGTCACTAACCGTGGCTAACAAGCTTCCTCGCCCGGTGCATGACGTTATGTCTCTGGTTTGGAACTATTTCCAAGTGTGTCCTACGGATAGTAAATTTGTAATTTACAATTACTGCAAAGCAGCATAATAAATATGGCAGTGCCATATTGGCACTTTTTTCCATAACTTAAATCAAAGTTGTTCTCTTATTTTGCACAGACAGTGTTTACATGTGGAAAGCCATGTTGCATTTATGTTTGCATCCAGTGGAGCATCACAATACAATTCGGCATAATGTGTTAATTCAACAATAGGAGATATGTTATGTTGTTACCTAACAGTTTTGGTGTAAAAAGCCTGCATATAACGGTATCGGTTGATATCAGAATCGTAAATTAAGAGTTGGACAATATTGGAATATCGGCAGAAAAGCCAATATCGAGCATCACTAGTTGTAAGCGTTAGAGTCCCTCTTCAAGACCAGAACCACATGGTGGAGGACACTTATTTATGTTTATTGCTCTCTTGCCTTGATGACAACATCCAGTCTCAGAATATGAGAAAACGGGTCATTTATTTGTTGGTTTGCCAGTGATTTTATCTTTTACTATTCTAAATATGAAAAGAAAATCAAACCATTTTTAAAGTTCTGTTCATCACTGTTTGACCAGGAAAAAGAAAAATAATATTTCAATTTAACATTTTGTATTTTAAAACAAAAATCAAGTAACCACTCGTTTTTTGGGTGGATTATATTAAATTACTCTTCTTCTTTTTTTACTCTGGTAGATTTTATTGCACTTTCAGTACACACTGGGGGCTCAGCTCCGCCAGGTGAAACAGAGATTATCATCATAACCATGAAGAAGATCTCTATTAAGACTTTGCTTTCTTACATTGAACCAACCAAAACCAGCATAATGTCGCTGTCGTGTATATTAAAACAGCACGCAGGTGTTTGAGGTTGAGCTGCAGGGTTGAGTGGAGGTGTGTGGGGAAGCTAACAGCTAACACAACAGCGTCCTACAGCCGCTACCTCAGTAGCCGCTCATTGATGGAGCAACTCTGTCCCTAATTCAGTGTCCGGACCTTTTATACAGAACAGTGAGGAGGAATAAGGTAGTAGTATTCCTGCCGTGAACAGACTCTCAAAAGAGAGCAGCGTGATGACAGCTAACAGCAGAGTCTAATGTTAGACTCCCTCGAGACGGAGGAGCAGCAGACACATACAGCGGTGGAGAGTTGTGACTTAACTCAGTCATTTAGATGCAGTAATGGTCTGTTTATTGATATTTGGAAATTGACTCGCGGGCTGCCCATGCCTGCTCTGTGTTTGTTGTGTTAATAATGTATGGTATCACGTTACATATTATTAACTTACCTTTGTAATTGTCATCGGATCTGCATTGATCTCATATATGACTTTTCGGCAGTCAAACTGACGGAAATACGTCAAAGCGACGGAGAACTTTAATCCCTGTGGCTCACAAAAGAGGGTACTAACAAGCACAACAGGTCAAAGTTAGACAGAATGAAGTATAAAGTCCAGCTAACCCAAAATGTCCCCATATGAAGCCCCAGGGTCACAGGAGGTCAAGAGGTACAAAATCACTTATTAGTTGGTGCAGTTTATGAGACGCTTCCCTGAAGTGAGAATTAGGAACTGAGTTGATATCATATAAATATCTTCTTTTTTTCTTTTTTTTTTTTTTTTACACACAAGTGAATTTAAGAGGTACTGGGAGTAACAACAGGCTCTATCTCCTGTCAAATTGACCAAACTATATATATATATATATATTTTTTTTTAATTGTCATCAATAGTCTTCATCAGTTTATGCAGCTTAACATTCACTGTCTGGTAAACATGTTACCATCAAGATCATACTCTTAATGGAAGGTGCTTGGCTCTTAAAAGAGAATATAAATAAACAGCTCAGATTGCATGAATGAGGAGTTGAATTCATATAAATAATTGCAGTTTTTACACAAGTGAATTGAAGAGGTACTGAGAGAAACAAAGAAGCTCTATCTCCCACCAAACTGACATTATCCCAATAAATATTGCTAATGAATCTCTATCATCACTTTGCTGAATAAAATCCCTTCTGTCACATGGTGCAGTTTATGAGACACTGATTGAACATGTAACTATCAGGATGATGCTCTTTGTGGAAAGGTGTGTGGCTCTTAAAAGAGCCTTTGTTGAGGTTGAAGTGTTCAGACTGATGACAGCTTACTTCTTCTTGGGTGCTGCCTTCTTGGTTTTGGGCTTGGCCACCTTCTTAGCGGGGGCTTTCTTGGCTGCTGGAGCCTTTTTCACCACTTTCTTGGGGCTCTTTGCAGCCTTCTTGGGGCTCTTGGCTGCGGGCTTCTTGGGGCTCTTGGCTGCTTTCTTGGCCGCTGCGGGCTTCTTCACCTTCTTCGGGGATTTCTTAGCAACTGCTGTCTTCTTGGCTGCTGTCTTGGGCTTCTTAGCCACTGCGGGTTTCTTGGCGGCGGGCTTCTTGGCTTTAGGAGCAACTTTCTTTACGGGCTTGGGCTCAGCCTTCTTGTTCATCTTGAAGGAGCCGGAGGCCCCGGTCCCCTTGGTCTGGACCAGAGTCTCTTTGGCCACCAGGCTCTTGACGGCGGTCTTGACGCGGGCCTTGTTCTTGTCCACATCGTAACCTCCGGCAGCCAGAGCCTTCTTCAGGGCGGCCAGAGACACTCCGCTCCGCTCCTTGGAGGCGGACACAGCTTGAACGATCAGCTCGCTGACGCTGGGGCCGCTCTTCTTGGGCTTTGGTGCTGCCTTCTTCTTGGCGGCTTTAGCCGGGGAGGCGACGGCGGGAGCTGGAGCTTCTTCTGCCATTATTACTTCTTGAGTTTAGATGCAACACGTTGAGCGAGTGAATTCAGACTTGTTCTCTCCGAAGCAGGAGGCGGCACTTAAACACACCATGAGAACCGTGTAGACTCAGCCCCGCTGCTGGCTCCTGTGAGCAGGGTGAATGTCTGCCACTTGTGTTTTCTGTTAGTGACAAAACAGTAAAAAATGGTTGTTGGGAGAAGTGCTGAAGGCTGACAGTGAAGACAGCAGATAGCGGACATGTTTCTCTTCATATTGGAGTCATGTAGAGCTCTGATGCTCTCTGCATTTAGTTTGTGGAGTAACTAAACATCACCTGTTCACCACCACGGACGGCATTGCTCAGCTGCTTTTCTCTCTCATTTCTCTCCTAAAATGATGTAAAATACATCCGAGCTCCACCAAAAGAAGTTTTCCAGCTGCCTCACATGTTTGTTCACAGATTTAAAATAAAAACAACCATCTGTTGGTGATCATTGTGTAATAAAAAGAAGCTTTTCTGGTTGCAGCAAACACACTGATTAGACTGATGATGCAGTTCAGTCAGACTTCCTGTCAGAGCTGCTCTCAACATTTCTTCTGTTATTCTGAGGACTGTTTCATATAAATACAATAGAGTCTTAAATAAAATGTAGTATATATGTATAAAATAAAGTTGATGTCTTCTGTTAATGAACAAACACTCACACATCGATGTCAAACCAGTGATATAGAACCATTTGTTTTCATATCAGTGCTGAAAAATATCTGTAAATATCAATGATTGCTTTTTATTTACACTCTTTAAAGTAAACCTTATTTAATAATCCAAATGTTCAGCACATAAAATGTTTTTTTCTAGTGTAGAAATGTAAGTGTGTAGGCATTTTTTTCATTCATCTTACCTCTTAATTATATTCTTTATGAACACTATAGAGGACAGTTTGTTTCAAATGTCAGTTATAATTGGTTTTGCCATTAATGGTTATTTTTATTATCTCTATATGAATTATACACATGGATAGATCACAATGTGTTGTTCTTACTCAAAGCATGATTGAGTTTAAATAATAAAATAAAACACTTTTGTCCCTTTGTTTGTATTTCTTTTTTTTTTTTTTTTACAGCCAATTTAAAGTCAAATAGAGTTTTGTAAAGTACATGTCTAATGTGTATGTGTGTGTTTTTCACTTGATATATTTGTATTACATTTGACAGTGAAAATATTATATTATAGTCTGTAAAATGAACCTAAAACATTAATTCATTGTTGACATTTTCCTCCTCATCCATCCTTTCACTCTCTGCAAGTTCTCCATTTAGAAGAAGTTCAATAAGCTCTGATAAATACTCTCTCAGAAGAGTTGTTCTTCCAAAGTCTTCAAAACAGTCGTCCTTTAATCACACAATACTTGTTCATTCATCTGCTATCTTTATCCTCAATTAATGTAATGCAAGTTTCACATTTAATTGACTTAAATTCACAGTTGACAGAGTTAGTTTTTCATTTGTGTTAGAGAAAGAGCTGCAGGGAAACAAGTTCTGGTTGGAAGGTTAAATACATTTGAAAGCTGGTTGAAAGACTCTGAGCCGTTATCACCTTGATTGATGGGAACACTGCTGTAGTCTTTGAGCTGCTTTCTTTACTGTGGCGATGAAGACGAGTCGTCATCGAGTCGTTAACTAATCACATCATCACATCACTAGTGTTTGCATATTCACCTCCAATGTGCTAAAGCTACAGAAACAAAGCTTCAATGTTCCTCTGGTATCAAATCAAGTTCACAGTTGTAGATATATGCTATGAATTGGCCACTGCTAAAATATCACATAAGGGGATTAATTACTTTGTTGTTTGTTTCATATAAATATGTGGTCCTATGTGTAACAATCTGAAAGCAGTAAGCTTGTTGTGTAATAAGAATGCATGAAGACAGTTTACCCTGAAGTGTAATTAAATAGGTAGATTCTGGATGTTGACACGTCCCACTTGCATAGGTTAAAGGTTTATTATTAACAGGAGAGCGGGGTCAAACATTCAGTCAGAGCCCTGACCATCCTTTGTTAAACAATGCAGAACTAACCATAAAACCCCCACAGGAGGTCTGGTGATTGTGTAGTTCCAGAAGAAGGGGGTCACATGGAAGTCACTATTGCGCCTGTTTAAGGAGGTCACAGGAAGATCACATATCCTGGACTGTGAGAAGATGGAGGATGGAGTCAGATCAACAGCCAATCAGGAGAAGACAGCACCTCACACATTATATCTGATTGTATTTTTGTATAAAAGGGGTCAGGGAAAGGAGAGCCGTCAGACTTCATGAACTGACACACACTGTTGTTCATCAGGGACAGGAAGATCTCGACCCAGAGCTCTGTATGTTTTATTCATTTACTGCTAAATAAAATAGCCTGTGAGACCGCTCATCTTCTCCTATCCTTTCATTTAACGAACGCACAGACTGAGCTAACACATAGCGTATGATTTAGCAAGTAGAATTAGCTCAAGTTCCAACACAGTGTAGAGATGAATTATCTAAGATTACCCAACAAAAAAAACATTCTCATCCAGTTTGTGAAACGATCTTCTGTTGTTCGACTTTGTTAAATATGCAACAGGATTATTTAGTTATATAATTAGACAAAGATGATCTTGTTGGGAAAGTGTGTTGTGGAGGTTTTGGGTTGCAGAGACACCCTGAGTTACTGATGCAGAGCAAGTCTCTCCTCGCCTTTGATTGAATTGCTCTGAAACAAATTAAACTTATTTTTATTTGTGTAATCTGTAACTCTGTTGGCTTCATTGATCTGTGAGAGTTAAAGCTTTCTGACTTTCAAACAACAATGTAAAGAAAGTTGAGGACTGTGCAAACCAGATGGAGGAAAGGTAGGATGATAGAGTCACAGTGATGCAGCAACAAGGCTACAGGCTCCTACAGGTCATTTTTGCAATTCTGACTTGTTTACCTTATTTACATATGGATCATATACATTATATCAACACCTTATATCATTAATATATATACTAGTTAGCTTTAAAATAATTGAATAGGAAGAGATAAATGAACTTGAGCTTATAGTTGTCCCACATTAGTCAATGTCCCATATTACCCCAACCACCCTACTGTTATTTTGTACATTTCATTGTTTTCAGTTTAAACTTCAAACTGGGAACAGCTCTTTTCACTTTCATTATATTTACACATTGTATTGTAAATTCTGATTATTTCAGTTGGGGGCGCTAATGCACAAAACATGTCCACATGGACAGGAAATCTAAAGAAGGAGAAAAAGCCCGCCTATGTCTTCAATCGCGTCCTCAGAACAGACATAAATATCTAGGTTTTGGACTTGTAAATCACTGCTTAGGAAAATCTCCAATCAGTAAAAATGAGCGGAAGAGGCAAAGGAGGAAAAGGACTCGGTAAAGGAGGCGCTAAGCGTCACCGTAAAGTCCTCCGTGATAACATCCAGGGAATCACCAAACCCGCCATCCGCCGTCTGGCTCGCCGCGGTGGAGTGAAGCGTATCTCCGGTCTGATCTACGAGGAGACCCGCGGTGTGCTGAAGGTCTTCCTGGAGAATGTGATCCGGGACGCCGTCACCTACACCGAGCACGCCAAGAGGAAGACCGTGACCGCCATGGATGTGGTTTATGCTCTGAAGAGACAGGGCCGCACTCTGTACGGCTTCGGAGGTTAAACACTGATCCTGATCCACTGATACTGAAACACAAAGGCTCTTTTAAGAGCCACACACTTAATCTGTAAAGAGAAAGTCCTACAGTGATTAACTCTAGTTAAATTACATAATAGACTGCCCCACAAATATGAATGTATACTTCTGGTTCAAATCATTTTTTCAGTTACTATGAATATAGAACTATTAAATGTTGGCTATAGTATTTAACCTGTCTCTGGTGCTGAAATGTTACTGTGAGTTTAAATTCATACAGTAGGAACACAAATAGGATGAATATTCCTTTATTAGTCCCACAATGAGGAAACTTGCATTATTACAGTAGAATAGAAGACCAGCAATAAAAAAAACAAGATACAAATTGTAGAAATGTAAAATAAGAAATAATCATGACACAGTAAATTATTTACAAGGGTAACGGTCCTGATTGGTAATATACCAGATGTGATATTCTTATGTCACACAATCAAATTAGAAGTATACATGAAATACTAATATTGGACATTAAAGTGCAGGTTGAGGTTTACTGGGAGCAGTGCAGGGATGGATTGATGAAGAGACAGGGCTGAACCCTGTACAGCCTGGTTATTAAACCTGATTCTGATCCACATACTAAAGGCAGAGCTGTCCTGTTGAATATCTAGTACTGTATTCTGATTTGACGGCAGACTATCTTCATCTATAGTTTATAGCTGCTTGTCTGATTAAATGACCAGGGCCTAGGAACACTGTACATGCTTCAGCATCAGGTTTATATAACACATGGTGGTTTATCGCCCAATAATGGCACATAAGTCAGATTTGAGTACTAAACATTTGCCTGAGTGACAGAGAAAGCATGGTTTACTGTGTATAAAAGACAGGGATCCTTTTATAAGCTCTAATGATATTTATAAAACCTGACACTGTATTGTCTATAGGAACAGGAGTACATTGTCTATATAAATATGTCAATATGATCATTTTAAAGCACTGACTGTGTATATGTATTTGTGTGTTAAAGTCCAGAAATCAAATAGTTCCAATAAAAATGACTTGACATCTTATAAGAGTGGATTCACTGTTATTGTTTTACCTCAATCATTACATAAATCAATGGTCTTGTATTTAGACTGTTATATGCCTGATTAAGGTTAGGGGCAAAAGTTTTTTGATATATTTGGTTTGATCTTTATTTTCTACTGACGTTATTGCTGTAGTACTGAGTGGATACTGCAAGAGTTATAATGATCAACAGACAGATGTTAAATCATGATAAGATTTAACAAACAATTAAATGATGACAGGAATATAGCTCTCTGGTGAAGGTGTGTGTGGTCCTGAAAAGGACCTTTGAGTTGTTGGTGTAACCAGCAGGTTTACTTGGAGCTGGTGTACTTGGTGACGGCCTTGGTGCCCTCGGACACGGCGTGTTTGGCCAGCTCACCGGGCAGCAGCAGGCGGACGGCGGTCTGGATCTCCCTGGAGGTGATGGTGGAGCGCTTGTTGTAGTGAGCAAGGCGGGCAGACTCACCAGCAATACGCTCAAAGATGTCTCCAACAAAGGAGTTCATGATGCCCATGGCCTTGGAGGAGATACCAGTGTCGGGGTGGACCTGCTTCAGCACCTTGTACACATAGATGGCGTAGCTCTCTTTCCTTGTCTTTCTCTTCTTCTTGCCGGTCTTGGTCGCCTTGGAGACGGCCTTCTTTGAACCTTTCTTCGGGGCTTTAACTGGGTCAGGCATGATGAGATCGGTGATCACAAACGAATAGCCAAGATCCTTTCCAATGGAAACTAAATATCAATCTGATGTAAATTTTACTCTGCTGTTGCTCACACAGGATTGGTTTGACTCGTTGCCAGCAAGATTGAGCATGCGCAAGACTCTTCTCTGCGGACGTAGTAGAAGATCCGATGGGCGAATTTGCCTTTGTAGGCGCCAAACTCAGCAGCCCCACCTTTATTTAGTTTTATTTTATTTAGTTTTGTTTTTGTCTGTTTTTTCCTTTTCTTAACCTTTCCTTACTTCTCCTTAAATTTTCATCCTACTGTCCTTTCAACTTTCATCTATTTCTCTCCTTTGTCTTTTCTTTTTTTTCTTCCTGCCTTGGCCCACATGCGCCTTCTCTCTGCCAGAGTCCTACCCCTCCTGCCGCCCACCAAGCTCCACCTTCACTGAATAGAAAAGGGCAGAAGCCCTGAACTATTCCTCCAGGCTCAAGATAACAATAGCAATAGCTGTGATTAATGCCTGGCTCCTCTACAAGCGGGACTGTGAAGCTCTGAAGATGCCTAAGAAAAATATACTGAAAAGGAAACAGTTTCAAGCACAACTTGCATCTTCTCTCACCCTGGTGAACACAAGACCCAAGAGACCTTCTTCAGGGAAGACGGACGCATACACACAGACAGAGACATCAGCGAGCCCTTTGGATCCTCAGAAGAGACCATCCTCAACAGATGTGAGTCCCCCAGCCAAGAGGTCACGGGATCACCCCCCACTGGATTTACGCAAAGACATGATTGCACATTTCCCAGTAAAGACAAAGAGAGGACGCTGCAGACACTGCAGTAATGGATACACAAACACACTGTGTAGCAAGTGCAATGTTCGCCTGTGCTTCACAGATGGAAAGAACTGTCTTTGGGACTATCACTGCAAGTGAACATAGACTGGGACTGAGACAACCTTAATGTAAAGCACATTGAAAGTGAACATGGCTAAGAAGTTTTGTAAATACACATTTTTCCAGTATTTTTTATTAATAAAGGATATTCATAAAACTTTGATTATTGTGTGATTATTACTCATGGCATATACTGTTATGGGGCAAAGTAAGCAATCAACTATGCAAATTAATGCTTAAATGTTCTATATATCTGTTCTGACAAAGTGAGTAAAAATACAGAAATTCTACTCCCAACTAGGCCCAACGTTGCAATATTACATTTCCCTAAAAACTAAAATGTAAAAAAATATCTGAGAGGTAAAAAAAAAAAAAGTGCTAATTTTATTTTTCTATATCTTACAGGGTTAAAGCTGTTTTAATCCAACATGATCTTTAAATTCAACATATGCTTTGACAAATAACATAATAATATATATATATATATATATATATATATATATATATATATATATATATATATATATATATATATATATATATATTAACTTCATGTTCATTCAAATCAATTCATTACAACACAATAAACTTCAAATTCAAATCCACATTTGACAATATAAATTCTTCTAATTTCTTCTTTTTTAAAATAAAATCTCAGTTTGTGATATTAAAAAAACAGCTAATTTCTCTGTGATGAAGCTGTTTTAGTGAAGAAAGTTTAAAGAACTGAGACTTCTGCTCTGAAGTATCAGATCTGACCAGCGCCATCTTGAAAATTTCAGGTGCATGAAAGAGACGGAAGTCCTTTTGACATCAAAACGGTCGCCCCCTGGTGGCCTTTTTATAGAATGCAGTTTTAAATTACTTCCGCGTTGGCCTCATTTCAGAGGACCAGAACTCCCCGCCTGGTTATAACACAGTTGTAGATAGTTTGAAAGTGATGAGTGCATTAATATCTATTTTCCCCTATATTGCATAAAGGGGAAGATAAACAACTCACAGATACATCAATGCAAATGTTGAACTAAGAGAAGTTTACATTTTGACCTGAAGAAATATTAAAAACATGTGGTGACAAAATTAACTCAGAAACATGGAGACAAAGAAAATTAAGGATTACAACACATAATCTGACACATGAAGCCTGAAAATGACTCATGCCTAAGGCTGGTAAAAGACCATGAAAAGAAATCCAAGCATACAGAGGCCTGGTGAATGAAGTCTCTATTGAGCGGAAGAGAGTCATTGTTCCAGCGATAATGTAGAAGGACAGAATACCTGTCCTATGATCCAACGAGGTGCTGAGTGGACAGCAAGTTCACCGTCGTAAGAAAATTCATACTTCTTGTCTATGGGGCGCCGTTTGTACACACTGAAAATAACATTAACATTTTGTGACATTTAGTTTCAGACAGTGTTTAAAAAAATGGTGTGAACTTTTTAACATCACCTTTCTCCACATTTACAGCAATATTTGTGACAGTAGAAATATATTAAATAGTTAAATCTAAATATTAAATATAAATGCCAAGAGTCTTCGTTATTCATAATTGTTGTCACCTACTCAAAGTGGCTCAGAGAACGGATGTATATGCAGGATGTGTCTGTAGGTTTGCCAAGTTGTGACAGTGAAGGGTTGCTCTATAGAAACTGGTTGTGATCGTCTGTGTGTGAGAGCTGCTTCAGTTCAGCGTCTTTCCTCTTCAGCTCAGTGATCTCCTGCTGCAGCTTCTCCTGAAGCTCTTTGACTCCACTCACTTCAGTTTCCTGCTGGTAACTGGTCTGTAGCTGCACGTCAGAGCTCCTTTTCTGGACGTGATAGATCAGCAAAGTGAAGATCTCCTTTTTGTTCTCCCCGGTTCTGTCAGCGGAGCCATTGATGTCCTCCATCTCCTGTTCAAGCAGCTTCACCTCTTTCTCTCTCTGCTGGACTTTTTGCCGACTCACCTCGAGCTCTTTCTGCCTCTTGGCCCTTTCTGCTGCAGCTGAGACTGTGTCGTGGCCTTTATGTTCCTCCACAGAGCAGGTATAACATACACTCTGCTGATCAGTGCGGCAGAACATCTGCACCACCTCATCATGACTAGAGCAGATGTTCTCCTTGAGCTTCTTCGAGGGTTTGACCAGCTTGTGTTTTTTTAAATTGACCAACGTAGTAATGAGGCTGGAGGTGTTTCTCAGAGTAAGAGATAAGACACTGCAGACAGGACTTTAAGGCTTTCAGCTTCTTCTGATCAGCAGGAGCAGCCTGACAGTCTGATGTTGGTATTTTGTGTGCTTATTCAAATGATGGTTTGTCTGACTGTATTGATCCAAAACTCATTTTTTTCAAAGAGATTTGCAAGAATAATTTGCTTTTGCAATATATGTATATAGTTAGCTTAAAGTAGCTAGTTTGGTGTGTAGAGTTTGGATAGTACCTAAGCCATTATAAAATAAATACATAAATAATACAAATATGTATTAATAATGTTTCCAAGTCTTCAGATGCAAAATAATATATTGAGGACATGTGACAAAAAGGAATTGTTTGGGTCAAAAAGACCATCATTAACAGTTTACACATAGCAGTTCATGCCATGCTTCTGGGTATATTGTAACAGGTATTTATGATGTACAAATCATAACTTGAACACAATGCTGTAATGTGAAGGAAGTCTCAGTCAGACCCACAACAAAAGTGAGATGTGGCTTCATTTTTTTTCCTTTTGATCATTTACAGTTTAGACATTAATATAAAAATATATATAAAAGTAACAATGTCCAATCAGAAGGAGTGGAGACAACAGAGCGGCATTTAAATTGCACATGAATCTATTAATCAGTAGACTCTTATTATTATTATACAGCCTGATTTGTATACATGGGGTACGAGAACAGCCATGGCTAGATAACAATTCAATACAATAAATAAAACAATCATATTACTCTGCATCAGTACCATGTGTCAAATAACTGAATTCAATGTTAAATGTTTGTTAGAGATACAACTTGATTTGATATTTATGATATGAATGAGAGGAAGCTCTTTAGAGAATTGATGTGGCTCTTAAAAGAGCCGTTGTGGTTTGAGGAGAAGTAAGACAGTTTAAGCTCTCTCTCCGCGGATACGGCGGGCCAGCTGGATGTCTTTGGGCATGATGGTGACCCTCTTGGCGTGGATGGCGCACAGGTTGGTGTCCTCGAACAGGCCGACCAGGTAAGCCTCGCTGGCCTCCTGCAGAGCCATGACGGCGGAGCTCTGGAAGCGCAGATCGGTCTTGAAGTCCTGAGCGATTTCTCTGACCAGACGCTGGAAGGGCAGCTTGCGGATCAGCAGCTCGGTGGATTTCTGGTAACGACGGATCTCTCTGAGAGCCACGGTACCGGGCCTGTAACGGTGAGGTTTCTTCACTCCGCCGGTGGCCGGGGCGCTCTTACGGGCAGCCTTGGTGGCCAGCTGCTTCCTGGGAGCTTTGCCTCCGGTGGATTTACGAGCGGTCTGCTTGGTTCTTGCCATGATTTGTTGTCTCTATGATCAAGAGAGAAAATAGTGTGGAGAAGAGGAGACACGCTGCTCTTAAAGTGTCGGAGCTGCTGCGGAACTGTGACGCTGCTTCAGACCTCCGGGTCCTGATTGGTGAGCGGCTTCTCCTGCAGCTCTGCCCCGCCTGCAGGAGCCTGATCCCCGCTGCTTATTGGACAAATGTCCTTTGAAAAAGTCCGCCAAAATGAGAGCTGCTCCACCTCTGCTTCTCTATTGGAAGCCGCTTTTGTGCTGGGAGGGACATCAGCCCCCCCCCACCTGCTCCGTGGATATATAAAGGAGGGTTTGCAGTGTATGCGTCACATTTTCTTTGAGTTGACTCTAGAAAATAATCTGAAAATGAGCGGAAGAGGTAAAACCGGAGGCAAGGCCCGTGCTAAGGCAAAGACCCGCTCTTCCAGGGCCGGGCTCCAGTTCCCAGTCGGTCGTGTCCACAGACATCTGAGGAAGGGCAACTATGCCCAGCGTGTCGGTGCCGGAGCTCCCGTCTACATGGCGGCTGTGCTGGAGTACCTGACCGCTGAGATCCTGGAGCTGGCTGGAAACGCTGCCCGCGACAACAAGAAGACCAGGATCATCCCCCGTCACCTGCAGCTGGCTGTCCGCAACGACGAGGAGCTCAACAAGCTGCTGGGCGGAGTGACCATCGCTCAGGGCGGTGTGCTGCCCAACATCCAGGCTGTGCTGCTGCCCAAAAAGACAGAGAAACCCGCCAAGAAGTAAATCTGGAACCTGCAATACCACAACAAAGGCTCTTTTAAGAGCCAAACACTCCTCATTAAGAGTTCATATCATGTTTCTATGTACACGATGAAAAACACAAAAGACATTGTACCCAAAATATTCACTAGGCAGCTATGTTAAATACATAACTGCTTTAAATCAAATACTTCTGTGGCAAAAAGCATCAATGTCCAAATACCTTAATCTCTAGGTGTATAAATTATAACAAGGGTTGGTTATTAAACTGACATTTACACATTATGATTATACATGTTATAATGACCAGTCATTATTGAACTGGACATCTGCTAGTAAATGGTATTCATTTGAACAAACATTTAAAAAGCGGGGTAATTGTATAGTGTGGTATTCATTTTGAACGTCTTGTTTCCAAACCAGCTTGTGTTTATCCAACACATTCATTAATGTATTTGTTATAATAAAACATATACAGTTCAATATAATTTGTATTTGATACTACCCAGCTCTGGTCACATTGTTTCTGCCGCTCACAATCACTGAATAACTGACATTTACAGAAGAAAAAGTGACAGCCATGGATGTGATTTAATAGGCAGGGACGGCTTCAGAGGTTTAACTCATCTTACATTACAACAAACCAAAGGTCCTTTTAAGGGCCAAACTCCATAACCACAATATTATAATATACTGTGGATGATGTTCATTTCCTGCAATATGCTGCATTTTAATGATACTACTAATACAGAACATCAAGCAGCATAATACTAAAGCACAGAGTTCAGTGATTACAGGCGGTAACTGTTCATGTTTTAGAATTAGTATTTTTGTTTATCCATTGTTTTACCTCATGTTTAATTTCAGTTTCTTTCACTACACTAAATGTTAATTTTGTTCAGACAAGTATTTTAATTCCACGTTTGACTTCAGTATTAATGTTTGTTTGTAACTCAATCTAAACGTGGGATGGGTCTTTAAAACCTAATAACCGAATAATTGTTCATGGGGATTAGTTTGACTTTAATGCTGTGGTCACTTTTATTTGTTTAGTTTTTTTCATTGAAAATATTGAATGAATAGTTGTGCTGTGTAGTCTAGTATGAAGGATTCATTAACATCCACTGGAGAGCAATTTTCACTTTCAGCCACCAGGAGGTGCTGTAAGCTTCTGTAAACCACCTCCACCTTGTGTTGTAGTGGTGTCCATGTAGCCCTTATGAATGTTGGCATGCAGCGAGTATTCGGTTATTTGGTCAGACCACCCAGCGGTTAACAGACCATAATAACATGGATTCATACACATTCCTAGTAAATAGACTAGGTTATGGTTTTAGGGGTCTGTAAGCCTGTAAGATTTTTTCTTTTAATTAAAGTGTTTCTGTAAAGAAATGAAGGCTGATCATCAGTTAAATAAATACACGTTTGCACAGTTAAAGCTTGTTGTTGTAATTGGGTTTTTATATATTAGTCATCAAACTGTATTTTTATATTCAGTATTTATTTCATTTGCATGCAAGGTATTTTGTTGTTTTCCATTCTCATCATTTTATTGTGTAACAGGTTAATATTTTGCTTATCTATGCAATGTTTATTTTATTTGCCGTAATTGAGCAACTTCCTGTGGCCAGTGTTGTCAACGGCTACAGCGTCAGTTTGTCCCTGTTGCCGTTGACGACCGCAGATGTGGTATGTACTGAAACAGCTCTGTGATTTAATCAGATATTAATCTATGAAACGGCCTTTACAAGTTTAAATTCATGTTATCTTATTTGAGTTACGCAGTACCGTAACTCATGTAATATTGGCAACTGTAATTCCCTCGAAGCACAGACAAACACCAGTGACTTTCTTCCAACTGGTTTATTTATAGCTTTCTCCAAATCCACCGTGAAAACTACACACACACACACACACACACACACAATATAAAGACAGAGTTAGCTAAATTAAAAGCATTTACAGCATATGGTAAAACTGCTTATCAAAGGAAAACAAAGACACGCAAACATAACTTACATCGTTGGCTGCGTACTGCAAACACAGAAATTATCCTTGGTCATCTCGTAAAATAATACAAAGATAACAGAAATATATTCAAAATGAAAACATTACGAAAGACAAACACCAGTTACCGTGACTGGTTCCGTGTTATTTTATTTGTTTTTAATGTGTAGGGCAAGGAGCCTTATAACAAATTGTCACAACTGTTTTTTGTTTTTTTTTATTCAACAGGTATCTTTGTATTTTCTGTCTCCATTTCTCTATTATTTCTAATGAGCATTATAGTAAGTCATTTTAAAAGCCATTTGACAAGATTGTTGAATTGTTATTTAATGTTTTAATACAAAAACTAGAAAATGGGTTCATGGCAATTTGTAAATATTACTCTTGTCAAAGTGTTTTATTTTAATGTAGACATTTTAGAGAACTTTACGATCACATTGTGAAGTATTTACCAACTAAACAGCCTCAGTTTGTCCCTGTTATGGTTGACAACCGCAGATTGTCATCACATTGTTTTTTTTTATTCAAAAGATTTGTGATCCATTTAGCCCTTATGAATGACGGCATGCAACAAATATTAGAGATGGCCCGTTCGCGAATGAATCAGTTCAAACGAACGACTCTTTAAAACGAACGAACTGACCTGATTCCCCGTTTCACTACTCTCTCGTTCTTTCGTTCGCTATGTTCACTGTTAAGTTATCAGAATGGTGAAGAGGGACTGAGAAAGCCAACCAATCGTAGGTTGTCTGTTGAGTCACTCGCTCTCAAGTCGCGTTCACAGACACTCAGGAAGGATACTGTTCTGTTGAAGCACCCTATTTCGGGGTGTTAGCGAATGTTAAGCTAAATGTTAGCTTTCCTGAGTGTCTATGAACGCATCTTGAGAGCGAATCACTGACTGAACGAGACCGACTGAGATGATTGAACGGAGCGAGTGATTGAACGAGACCGACAGGAGAGATATGAACGGAGTGACTGACTGAACGAGACCGACAGGACAGATATGAACAGACTTAAGTATCTGGGCATAATCTCTCTTTTTTAATAACACACATAACAGTAACGTGGCCCAGTTCGTTACAATATATCTGCCAAGCTTTTAAACATGTTTGTCAGCATATTGGGTCTTTATTTCTTTATTAGTAGCCCTTGCTAAAAGTGAACAAAAAATGAAGACAATAAATTAGCTGATTTAGCCGGAGTCTACTCTCTATTTACCTTCAATACATGTACATTTAATGTGAAGGTGTAAACACATTAGCCACTGTTGTATTGTACATAATCATGAAGTTGCAGCTATGTATTTACTTTGAACTACTGTGTTGTGTTGACCGTTAGCACGATCGTTTGAGAACGAGGAGCTGAGAACCGTGCAACATTATGATTCACCGTTAAACAACGTTGTACCGGAAATACGACTGAACGAACTAATGAACGAACTATATGAACCGATTCTTCCAGCTGAACTGACCGACGGGAACTGAATCTCGACAACGAATCATGATAATCACTAACAAATATTCGGTTAATCGTTCAAACCACCCAGCGGTTAACCAATCCTGAAAACATGGGCTCATGCACATCCATAATCCTCCTATTTTGTCCAGTGTCAAATACATGGTCATAAAATTGACTTAAAACGTCCATCTCTACCTGGCTTTTTATAAATGGACTGCATTTAACACTTCTGTCTACCAACCACTCAAAGTCACGTTTAACCATTTACACACTAAATCATTCACTGACAGCCATCTAAACAATTTGGGGCTCAGTATCTTGCCCCAGGAAACTTGTACATGTGGACTGGATGAATCACACCCACCTTTATAGATTTATGTGATGCCAATAATTCAGTAACATGACTGTCACGGTTTATATTGGAGAATAACTTAAAAATTAATATGCAGACATTTGATAGTTTGCATAACTTCTGTTATGCACTAACAATACATTATAGTAGATAGTTAGAAACCTATAAACCAGTGTGAACTCTGTAGAACCAGCAAGGAAACAGGAATATAGCTCTCTGGTGAAGGTGTGTGTGGTCCTGAAAAGGACCTTTGAGTTGTTGGTGTAACCAGCAGGTTTACTTGGAGCTGGTGTACTTGGTGACGGCCTTGGTGCCTTCAGACACGGCGTGTTTGGCCAGCTCACCGGGCAGCAGCAGGCGGACGGCGGTCTGGATCTCCCTGGAGGTGATGGTGGAGCGCTTGTTGTAGTGAGCAAGGCGGGCAGACTCACCAGCAATACGCTCAAAGATGTCTCCAACAAAGGAGTTCATGATGCCCATGGCCTTGGAGGAGATACCAGTGTCGGGGTGGACCTGCTTCAGCACCTTGTACACATAGATGGCGTAACTCTCCTTCCTTGTCTTCCTCTTCTTCTTGCCTCCCTTTCCGACGGTCTTAGCCACCGCTTTCTTAGAGCCCTTCTTGGGCGCAGACTTCGCTGGTTCAGGCATGTTGCTACGACGGAACTCGACTGTAGTAACATATTGGTCCAACGGGAGACACTGTATTTAAAGAGGCTACATGTAAATTTAGCTGCAGGGTCCCCCTCCTCTGATTGGCTGAGCTGTTCATTGGCGGGGGTCTCACTGTGTGGACCATCTTGTCTCAATGAAAACCAGTTTTTTCCCTCCCGCAGGAGAAATTGTGCATTGAAGAAGAAAAATGAGAAAAAACAACAGTCCTCCATAGTGTGAGTAGCTCTTACACATAAAGCCTCATGATCAGAAGAGAGGGGCCTCAGCATATTTTACATGAGACATTATAGTTTATAAATTCACAGCATTAGAATCAGGTTTATTTGTCACTTCCATAAAACACACTCAGCTTACATGGGAGTGAAATGCTGCTCTCCGCAGATCACATTTAAAAGACACACATTTTTGAAAACTAAAGACACATCTAACACATTTAAAAAACATAAATAGCAAAAAGAGCAAAGTGCTGATTCATTTAAATGTGGCAGATTCTGTATTTGTCTATTTTATAACCAGTGGTGCAAATTTAACAACAAAGACTTTGATCCAATGATAGAAATCAAAGGCTGCTGAGACTGAGGTCAAAATAATGAATGTGATACTGTATTCACATTTTATAACATCTGTTGTTCATCTGCACTCTTTCTTATCCACACATTATCTGATAGTTTATTATTTTCTATTGTTATTTATCTATTTATATAGTGTCATGTTATTGGCCTCAGTTCTTCATTTCGTGCCTCCTCATGTCTATGCATGTTTTTTGGTAAGACAACGTATCCTTGAATCCTTGAATCCTTGAATCCTTGAATCCTTGAATCCTTGAATCCTTGAATCCTTGAATCCTTGAATCCTTGAATCCTTGAATCCTTGAACAAAGCCACAGAACATCTTGTTCATAGTAATAAGACTGAAGACTTCTACTTGTGCTCTTGTGCCTCTTTTCATAATAAGTATTCCACATGAATCATCATCCAGCAAATACAGGCAATCTCCCATTTTTAGTATATAGTGAAAGAAGTTGATGATATCAGGTTAAATCCAGATCTCCAGTCAATTATCAGTATTGGTGCTCTTTGATCTGACTGCAGCTTTCAATGCAATTGTATATTAAAAAAGATATTATAAATGGACAGATGGATCACACTGGTCTAAAATCAACTCATTCTCTGCTAATACGAGCAGCTTACTCTCTTTTTAGTAAAAAAAACAGTACAATGAGCATTCAGTTAAAATGATTACTGAAGAAAATAACTACAATCCATCCAATACAAAATTATTATTGTCAGTGTTATTATGCTTGTTTAAGACTGAAACCCAGTGAAGCCAAACCTCATTAAAAATGCCAATTTAAAATAACTTTATCTTTAAAATAGATTCAGTCTATGTGAAATAGACGTTAATTATACTGTACCTCAAATCAAAACTCTTTCTGGAGCTATTTAGCATCAATATTCTGCACATTATAATTGTAACTATTACTACAACAGTAAATAGGGAAAAAAAGTCTGACCCTAACTAATTTAACATTCATCATAGAGTTTGGTTCAAAATATCAAACAAGATATTATAAATCTTGTAAATTATAGGTTTAGTTATTAGAAAAAAAGATTACAAAATGAATCAAAAACTATCCATCCATCCCTTCTTCTTATTTGCATTTTTAAATAATCTTTATTGAAATTGAAGGAAAAAGGGATATTTGTCTGATTTAGAATTCAGTTGTCTCCTTTTCACAGGTTCAGTATGTTCCATGGGAAGTAACAAGCTTTATCAAAGTTTCTCCTCCTCCGCAGATCAGAAAGAATGTTTCACTGTTGACTACTTTTATAATACCATACTAATAGAGTTAAGACCAAAATCAAAGTGCATACCAACATATGTGTAGTTCAGACTTCCTGTGTGTTGTGTTATTACAATAAAATCATGGGACAAATCCGATTGTCTGACAGTATCCATTCAGTACCAAAGAGGAAGTATAAATAAAAGGCATCACTTCATATAGTTCTATATTCAGAACTATCTGGAAAATAGGGTTTGAATCTGATTTAAACCACAAGTGATATTGTTCATATTTGTGACTAACTAACTGCAACTAAAGTTATTCACTGTAGGACTTTCTCTTTACAGATTAAGTGTGTGGCTCTTAAAAGAGCCTTTGTGTTTCAGTATCAGTGGATCAGGATCAGTTTTTAACCTCCGAAGCCGTACAGAGTGCGGCCCTGTCTCTTCAGAGCATAAACCACATCCATGGCGGTCACGGTCTTTCTCTTGGCGTGCTCGGTGTAGGTGACGGCGTCCCGGATCACATTCTCCAGGAAGACCTTCAGCACACCGCGGGTCTCCTCGTAGATCAGACCGGAGATACGCTTCACTCCACCGCGGCGAGCCAGACGGCGGATGGCGGGTTTGGTGATTCCCTGGATGTTATCACGGAGGACTTTACGGTGACGCTTAGCGCCTCCTTTACCGAGTCCTTTTCCTCCTTTGCCTCTTCCGCTCATTTTATCTTTGTTAAAGTTATAAGCTTGAATGCTCGGCCAGAGAGAGACCCTCACATTTATTTGTTGTCTACGGACGTAATTGAGGATTTTTGCTTCATCGGTGGTGAGTTAGCGCCCCCAACTGACCAACTGCATGAATTTGTTGAGCTTCATGGATTTTATCTGAATACATGGGTCAGATCTTGCCCTGCCTCTTCTTTCTTACCACTATATCATCCACCCAGGGAGCGTTTCTGATGAGTGATGTTCTGCTCTGACTTCAGTCCATGTATATAAACTAGGCTTAATAATTATAGAGTAGTATAAGAGTCCGCTGATTTATTCAATTTAAATGCAGCTCTGTTGTCTGAACAGTTGTTGTCTCTTTGATAGACATTTTATATTAATGTCTGTAGGATCATGTGGTCTGTAAGCTGTGTTGATGATGGTCTTTTAACCCAACCGTTTTCACAGCAAAACTCTAAAAACATTGTACATCTCTTGCAAAAACAAGCTATTCTTCCAAAACTCTTCAAACTCTTTTAAAAATGGTGTTTTTGCACATAACGTGCAGGGCAGCAGTCGTATACAATCATGGACAACAATATTGGCAGACCTCCAATTTTGTCAGATAATACACCACTTCTCCCAGACAATGATTGTATTCACATGTTTAATTATTTTTGTTGGAACAACACAAACAAATCAAACTTGATAAAATTCCACAAACCAAACAATGACGCAAAATCTTTTCTTCTTTGTGAGTCTGACTATAAGACTTAATCCACATCACAGCATAGTTCCCAACCTCTGATTTTCAAGGGAGAGGAAGGTTAACCCCACCCACACATAAACCCACAAGGGCATCACAGACAGATTCGTCACAGAGAAATGAGTTTGCTTTAACAAACAGATTTTAGTCATACATTCAGTCAATGAAGAGGATTTTTTACTCAGGCCTGAAAATCAGAAAATATAATACAAATTATTATAGTCAAATGTGGATGTGAAGAAGTTTTGTTGAATCCTGACACACCTAAGACAATAGACATTGCGTCATCATGAATTTAAGGTCTTTTAATTGGTTTGAAGTTGATTTTAATGAAAGAGATCATTATACTTTTTGTTAGAGTGGCTTATTGCATGCTATTACAGTTCAAGGCCTATAGAGGGCGCCCTTGTATTTTGCATCTGATGTGTCGTGTTATGATGTTGCCATGATGGGTCCTGCAAATAAATTCAGATCAACTAAAGATATGTTTTACTTCTATTGATTGATATCCGACCATATCACACTTTTGTTGATATTTTGTGTCAATAATATAATGTCAGTTGTTGGTTGTTACTATTAATAATTATCAGTTATGGTTGATGTTATTTATCAAATCGCATGCTGAATTTAAAGATCATGTCCAATTAAAAACAGTTTTAAAAATAGAAATAAAAATGAGGCTAATCTTAAATTCAGCGGCTGAAGTTAATATCGTGTCGCATGTCTTCTAAAACGTCCGCAGAGAAGATTCTTGCGCATGCTCGCTAGCAAAGAGTTAACCAATCCTGTGTGAGCAATGGCGGAGTAAAATTTACATCAGATGGATATTTATTGTCCGTTTGAATCAGTTTGTGATCACTGATCTCATCATGCCTGATCCAGTTAAAGCACCGAAGAAAGGTTCAAAGAAGGCCGTCTCCAAGGCGACCAAGACCGGCAAGAAGAAGAGAAAGACCAGGAAGGAGAGCTACGCTATCTATGTGTACAAGGTGTTGAAGCAGGTCCACCCTGACACTGGTATCTCTTCCAAGGCCATGGGCATCATGAACTCCTTTGTTGGAGACATCTTTGAGCGTATTGCTGGTGAGTCTGCCCGCCTTGCTCACTACAACAAGCGCTCCACCATCACCTCCAGGGAGATCCAGACCGCCGTCCGCCTGCTGCTGCCCGGTGAGCTGGCCAAACACGCCGTGTCTGAGGGCACCAAGGCCGTCACCAAGTACACCAGCTCCAAGTAAACCTGCTGGTTACACCATCAACTCAAAGGTCCTTTTCAGGACCACACACACCTTCACCTGAGAGCTTTATTCCTGTCATCATTTAATTGTTTGTTAAATATTATCATGATTTAACATCTGTCTGTTGATCATTATAACTCTTAGTGTCTGCTCAGTAATACAGCAGAAGTTAAATTACACTACCTGGTATTGTCTGGAAAACATATTTACTAACCTGTATAAACCTCAGTGTCTGCTGAGCATCACTAAATTATTTTATGAGTACTTTTTAGCTTGATGGAGGTTTGCAGTTCACTATTGTAAAATGTCTATAAAAATGCAACATTTCAATAAACACCCCCACACACACAATTTAATCAACAATCTAAAACCGCCAGTCTAAATTGTATGTGTATAGTAGCAATCTGAAAGCTTGTGAATCTGCCAAATTAAGAAGGATTGTTGCAAAAAACATGTTTAACCTTGTAAGTATGTTAAAACCCAGAAAGCAACACTAGCAATGAAAACAAGTCAGGTTGCTATCCTCCAGTGTTTCCTGACTGAACTGTGTATTATTTATTTTTCCTTTTTGGCTTGATCTATATTTGTAGTGTGTAGTTAAAAATTCAAGATCAAACAAAATATTACAAAAAACTTTTCCCCCTCACTCTACACTATTAATCAGGCATATAACAGTCTAAATAAAAGACCATTGATTTATGTAATGATTGAGGTAAAACAATAACAGTGAATCCACTCTTATAAGATGTCAAGTCATTTTTATTGGAACTATTTGATTTCTGGATTTAACACACAAATACATATACACAGTCAGTGCTTTAAAATGATCATATTGACATATTTATATAGACAATGTACTCCTGTTCCTACAGACAACAGTGTCGGGTTTTATAAATATCATTAGAGCTTATAAAAGGATCCCTGTCTTTATACACAGAAAACCATGCTTTCTCTGTCACTCAGGCAAATGTTTAGTACTCAAATCTGACTTATGTGCCATTATTGGGCGATAAACCACCATGTGTTATATAAACCTGACGCTGAAGCATGTACAGTGTTCCTAGGCCCTGGTCATTTAATCAGACAAGCAGCTATAAACTAGATGGAGATAGTCTGCCGTCAAATCAGAATACAGTACTAGATATTCAACAGGACAGCTCTGCCTTTAGTATGTGGATCAGAATCAGGTTTAATAACCAGGCTGTACAGGGTTCAGCCCTGTCTCTTCATCAATCCATCCCTGCACTGCTCCCAGTAAACCTCAACCTGCACTTTAATGTCCAATATTAGTATTTCATGTATACTTTGATTGTGTGACATAAGAATATCACATCTGGTATATTACCAATCAGGACCGTTACCCTTGTAAATAATTTACTGTCATGATTATTTCTTATTTTACATTTCTACAATTTGTATCCTGTTTTTTTATTGCTGGTCTTCTATTCTACTGTAATAATGCAAGTTTCCCCATTGTGGGACTAATAAAGGAATATTCATCCTATTTGTGTTCCTACTGTATGAATTTAAACTCACAGTAACCTTTCAGCACCAGAGACAGGTTAAATACTATAGCCAACATTTAATAGTTATATATTCATAGTAACTGAACAATTGATTTGAAGCAGAAGCATACATTCATATTTGTGGGGCAGTCACTTATGTAATTTAACTAAAGTTAATCACTGTAGGACTTTCTCTTTACAGATTAAGTGTGTGGCTCTTAAAAGAGCCTTTGTGTTTCAGTATCAGTGGATCAGGATCAGGATCAGTGTTTAACCTCCGAAGCCGTACAGAGTGCGGCCCTGTCTCTTCAGAGCATAAACCACATCCATGGCGGTCACGGTCTTCCTCTTGGCGTGCTCGGTGTAGGTGACGGCATCACGGATCACATTCTCCAGGAAGACCTTCAGCACACCGCGGGTCTCCTCGTAGATCAGACCGGAGATACGCTTCACTCCACCGCGGCGAGCCAGACGGCGGATGGCGGGTTTGGTGATTCCCTGGATGTTATCACGGAGGACTTTACGGTGACGCTTAGCGCCTCCTTTACCGAGTCCTTTTCCTCCTTTGCCTCTTCCGCTCATTTTTACTGATTGGAGATTTTCTTGCTATTTTTGCTATTTTTATCTTGAGCCTGGAGGAATAGTTCAGGGCTTCTGCCCTTTTCTATTCATTGAAGGTGGAGCTTGGAGGGCGGCAGGAGGGGCAGGACTCTGGCAGAGGGAGGGCGCATGTGGGCCAAGGCAGGAAGAAAAAGAGAAAAGAGGAAGAAAGATAGATGAGAGTTAAAAGGACAGAAGGATGAAAATTTAAGGAGAAGTAAGGAAAGGTTAAGGAAAAGAAAAAATGGAAGAAACAAACAAAAACAAAACTAAATAAATAAAATAAAATAAAATTATTTTTTGTCTTTTTTCATTTTGATTTACTTGTGGGTTAATGTGGGTGTGTGTTTTGTTTGTGTGTTCAGTGTACAGTGGGGGGGGGGGGGGGGGGGGTCATGGGATCATGAAGGGTTTAGGGTGGTAGGTGGTTTTGTAGCTGGATGATATATGACAGTGGGGTGTTGGTTGTGAGCTCGGCCTCCTTGATAGTCTTCCGTAGGGCAGGGTTGGTTGTAGCGGTCTTCAGATATTTGAGAGCTATGGTTTGATGACGTTGTCTTATGGACTGAATGCCTGTAATTGTTTGTATGTAATGGTTGCTGATGAAAAAGGGGAGTCTGTGGGCAAGTTTCAGTGCTTTGTTTTGAATGGTTTGTAGTCGCTGTCGTTGGTTGTCAGAAATGATGATCCATGCGGGAACGGAGTACTCGAATAGTGGTCTGATGTATGCCATGTATACTTTGATAACTGTTGAGGGTGAGGCGCCATGTTTTCCACAGAGGGCTTTGAGGTGGTTGAGTCTATTGTTTGCTTTTTGTTCCAGTTTGTCAATATGTTTTGTCCAGGTCATGTTGTATTGAAAGGTCACTCCGAGGAAAGTTGCTTCTTTACTGAGGGGGATTTGTTGATTATAGAGTGACAGATTCAGATTCGGTTGCAGGCGTTGATTTTTGGTAAAGAGGATGCATTGTGTCTTGGCAGGGTTTAGTTTGATTCTCCAGAGGTTTGACCAATTTTCTATTTCAGTTATGCATGTTTTAAGTTTTTTGGCTGCAAGTTGTGGACTTTTGGAGCTGGACCAGTAGCAGAGATCGTCGGCGAACTGAGAGACTTTGGCTATGGTGACCGGTGGGTAGTATATGTCAGAAATATAAAGGAGAAAGAGGAGGGGACTAAGGACTGCACCTTGGGGGACTCCTGCTTGGGGGGTAAAGGGTGATGAGATGGACGAGGCAACTTTAACTTTGATTTGTCGGTTATTGAGGAAACTTGAGATGATGGACTGGGTGGGTTGTGGAAGTTTGAGGTTGGAGTCTAGTGTTCTGTATATGAGTCCGTTGTGCCATACTTTGTCGAATGCTTTTTCTATGTCGAAGAATATTGCCAGGGTTATTTCTTTTTTGTTGAAATTTCTGTGGATGTCTTCTGATAAGCGGAGGATGTTGTCTGTGGTGGCTCTTCCTTTTCTGAAACCAGCTTGGTGGATTGCAATGAGACCCATTGATTCAATGTGATTCCGTAGTCGTGAAGTGAGTATTCGTTCAAACAGTTTTCCAATGTGGCTGAGGAGGCTTATGGGTCGGTAGCTGGTGGCGTTGTGGGGATCTTTTCCTGGTTTGTGAATCATAGTGACGAGTGCAGTTTTCCAGGGGGAAGGGAAGTGGCCAGTGGTGAGACAAGTGGTAAAGAGCTGTCCAAGGTGTTGAAGGTAGATTATCGGTGCTTGTTTTATTAAAACTGTGTCGACTGTGTCTTCTCCTGGTGCTTTATTTTTCATTTTCTTTAAGTGCAATTCAATTTCTTGGGTGATGACAGGCTCTGTGAGGGGGTGGAGCTTTGTGTTCAGGTTAGTTGTATATGTCTGTGAGGTCTTGTGTTTTGTTATTTCTTTGTCCACTAAGTCTTTCCATATGTTGTCAAAATTGGGGTCGTTTGGACATGTGTGGGTATTTTCAAGGTGTTTGCGGAAGAGTGTGGCTTTTTCTTTATTTTCGGTGATGGTTATGCCAGATGATTTCAGCAGAGGGATAGTGTTGTTTTGTGGATCTCCATTTATGGTCTTGATTTTCTGCCAGAAGGTTCGGGGGTTTGTATCATGGTCCAGTTGCCTGTAGAAAGTTTTCCAGGTTTTTTGTTTATGAAGGACTAGTTGTGTTTTGATGGTGGTTTGGAGTTTGTTTATTTCTGTCTTGATGTTAGGTGATCTGAACCGGATGTAGTTTCTTCGCAGTTTCCTTTTCTGTCTGATCAATTGGAGGATATAAGGGGGTAGTGACTGTATTGTGGTCTGGTTGGTAGTTTGCGGTATTGTTTCTTCTCTTGCTTGGGTGAGGAGTTGACTGAGCAGGGTGGCTTGATTATCCAGATCGTCGGGTGTGGTAGTGAGAATGGTGGGGGTGTCTTTTAGTTTTATTTCAATGTGTGTTTTGTAGGTTTCCCAGTCTGCTTTTCTGTATTGATATCTCTTGCGTGCAATAACTTGAAGGTGGAAAGAAAATGTGGTGAAAACCGGTAGATGGTCACTGCTGAGATGGTTTGTGGTGTAGAATTGGTGAAGTTTTGAAGCCAGGTCGGGGGTGCAGAGAATTAGGTCCAGGATGTCCGCTGTACCTGTTGCGGGGGAGATGTAGGTGGGTTCATTGGTATTAATGACCGATAAGTTATTGTTATTGAGAATCTGTTGGAGTGCTGTGCCGCTAGAGTTGGTTTTATTGCAGTAGAAGTTGATGTGCTTTGCATTGAAGTCTCCCATGATGAGGGAGCAGTTGGTGTTGGAGGCAGCGGTGAACAGGTCAGCTGAGGGTTTTATTCCAGGGGGGCAGTAGACACTAGTGATTGTGATGAAGTGGTGGGAGTGGATTTTGGCTTTAATTGTGACATATTCGTTCCCTTTGAGTTGTTCTGATGAGAGGTCATGATCCATTTGACTGTATTCAATGTTTTTTCGGATTAAAATTGCTACTCCTCCTCCATGTCCTGTCTGTCGTTCTTTCCTGATGATGTTGTATCCGGGGATTTGAATCCGTGAGGTTTTTGATAAAAGTGTTTCATTTATGGAGGCTATGGAGATATCTTTTTCTTTGAGTAGTTGGATAAGTTCTTGTTTATTTGCTCGTATTCCTCTGATGTTTATGTGTAGAAAAGTGGTGAAAGCCATTATGGGGATTTGTAAACAGAAGGTCAGGTGTTTGCTCCAGATTACTATATTTGGCTGATTTATATGTTGATGTGTGTATGTTTCCTGATGCTCCTGATTACTTCTTGAATTTTCATTTCGTCCATGGTAAGTTTTCTGAGGTCATCGCGCAGGTGGGTGAAGTCGGTATTGTCATGATGCTGACTGGGGGGATTGGTGATAGCAGGCTGACCGGAGGGTGGTGCTTTTCTTGTTGATGGGGTTGTGTGTGAGAGGTAGACCGGGCAGGATTTGGAGGCAGCAGAGTGTTCGCCTGCACAGTTGGCACATCTAGCTTCTCGTTTTTGTTTTGTGCATGTTTTGTGGTGGTGATTTTCTCCACATCTGAGGCAGACGACTTGGTTAGTGCAGTTGGTGGATATGTGGTTGAACTGTTGGCATTTGAAGCATTGTTTAACAGTGGGTGGTGGCCGGGCTTTTTCTACTCTGTACTGGAAGAGGTCCATGTAGAACCCTTCGAGGAGGAGGCCAGCAGATTGTTCGGGGTTGGTTAAATGGATTTTGATGAATGTAGTTGGCTGTTGGGTGGCTTTGCTTATGATCCGGTGTATTCTGGTGATGTTGATGCCTTGTTTTTCCAGTTCTTGTTTGACCTGTTCATCTGTGGTGTTGGTGTGTATTCCTTTAATGACCAGTAGTTTGGATGGGACTTCGGATTGGGGGGTGGTACCTTGTTTGCGTGCAAGTCTGCAGGTGAACTGTGCTCCATTGAATGATTTTTCAGGCCATGGTGATAGCAGGTGGTTTAGGGAGTGGATGTCTTTGGGGAAGATGAGAAGGTTGCCATTGCGCATGTGAACCAGTTTTTCAAGATTTGCTTTGGGTTTGAGTCTCTGGATTTCTAGGAGAATGGATGTGTTGGTTACAAATGGGTGGTTGATAGTTGTGAAGTTTTCCAGTACGACAGGTGTTATTTCCTGATTGTTGGATGCTTTTCTTGCCCTTTTCCTGGATCCTGTATTGAAGCTTTGGTATTTGTGCATATTTGTGTTTACAGTGTCGGAGTAGCTGTTGGAGAGGGGTGGCAGAGTGTGGGAATCTTGTCCATGCAGCAGAATGTGTTCCATGGTGAGTATGGTTGATTTCATCTGTGTGATATCATTGTGGAGAGGGCTGGATTGGGTGTGTTTGCAGAGTTCAGAAAAGAGGTGGTTAACTTGGTCAAATATGTTCTTGATAATGAGGTTATTGATTTTTTCAGTGGTGGAGGAGGATGATGATGTATCTGAAAGAGCAGATGGATTTGGGTGGGGCAGAGTGGCTGCAGGATTACCTTCCAGGGGTGTAGTAGGGGCCATTGTTTCCAGTTGCTGAAGTGTGTTGGTGATGAATGTCCGTACTGCTGGGGAGTGGGGGCTTTTTCTTTCTGTGGTGGGTTTTTTTGCTTTGGATTTGAGTGATTTGGGGTCTGTTGGCTGATTTCCCTTTTGCATTGTCCCATGTGTTCCAAAAGCTGTTGTCCATATTTGTTTCCTTTCTAGTGTAGTGATTGGTTTTGAAGTGGACATGATTTTATCTCGGAGGGTGTGTTACAGCTTGGTGTTCTGTATGTGTGTGTGTGTGTGCAAGTGGGATGGGAGGTGGGAGGGGCTCTTTATTGTAAGATTGTGATTTTTACAAAAAAAAAAAATAAAAAAAAATAAAAAATAAATAAATAAATAAAATAAAATAAGAATAGTGTTTTAGTGCTTTTGAAAACTGTTCATAAGTGCTTATTTAACAAGTGAACTAAAACAGCTAAAAGTGAAGCAGTAGTGAAACAGTAAAGAAGTGCCTTGGTCACCACAATTGCCGTTTACCTTGCATAGAGCCTGAGCAGGCAGGGATGTGTAGAATGACGCCGTCGTCAGCGCTCAGTGTAGGCGAAACTCTCTTTCAACAAGCGAGTCAATGTGGCGCGAGTGTCTCTCTATGATCAGTCTCTATGATCAGTATCAATATTCAGATTTTCTTAAGCAGTGATGTACAAGTCCAAAACCTAGATATTTATGTCTGTTCTGAGGACGCGATTGAAGACATAGGCGGGCTTTTTCTCCTTCTTTAGATTTCCTGTCCATGTGGACATGTTTTGTGCATTAGCGCCCCCAACTGAAATAATCAGAATTTACAATACAATGTGTAAATATAATGAAAGTGAAAAGAGCTGTTCCCAGTTTGAAGTTTAAACTGAAAACAATGAAATGTACAAAATAACAGTAGGGTGGTTGGGGTAATATGGGACATTGACTAATGTGGGACAACTATAAGCTCAAGTTCATTTATCTCTTCCTATTCAATTATTTTAAAGCTAACTAGTATATATATTAATGATATAAGGTGTTGATATAATGTATATGATCCATATGTAAATAAGGTAAACAAGTCAGAATTGCAAAAATGACCTGTAGGAGCCTGTAGCCTTGTTGCTGCATCACTGTGACTCTATCATCCTACCTGTCCTCCATCTGGTTTGCACAGTCCTCAACTTTCTTTACATTGTTGTTTGAAAGTCAGAAAGCTTTAACTCTCACAGATCAATGAAGCCAACAGAGTTACAGATTACACAAATAAAAAGAGGTGTCATTTGTTTCAGAGCAATTCAATCAAAGGCGAGGAGAGACTTGCTCTGCATCAGTAACTCAGGGTGTCTCTGCAACCCAAAACCTCCACAACACACTTTCCCAACAAGATCATCTTTGTCTAATTATATAACTAAATAATCCTGTTGCATATTTAACAAAGTCAAACAACAGAAGATCGTTTCACAAACTGGATGAGAATGTTTTTTTTGTTGGGTAATCTTAGATAATTCATCTCTACACTGTGAACTTGATTTGATACCAGAGGAACATTGAAGCTTTGTTTCTGTAGCTTTAGCACATTGGAGGTGAATATGCAAACACTAGTGATGTGATGATGTGATTAGTTAACGACTCGATGACGACTCGTCTTCCTCTCCAAAGTAAAGAAAGCAGCTCAAAGACTACAGCAGTGTTCCCATCAATCAAGGTGATAACGGCTCAGAGTCTTTCAACCACCTTTCAAATGTATTTAACCTTCCAACCAGAACTTGTTTCCCTGCAGCTCTTTCTCTAACACAAATGAAAAACAAACTCTGTCAACTGTGAATTTAAGTCAATTAAATGTGCAACTTGCATTACATTAATTGAGGATAAAGATATCAGATGAATGAACAAGTATTGTGTGATTAAAGGACGACTGTTTTGAAGACTTTGGAAGAACAACTCTTCTGAGAGAGTATTTATCAGAGCTTATTGAACTTCTTCTAAATGGAGAACTTGCAGAGAGTGAAAGGATGGATGAGGAGGAAAATGTCAACAATGAATTCATGTTTTAGGTTCATTTTACAGACTATAATATAATATTTTCACTGTCAAATGTAATACAAATATATCAAGTGAAAAACACACACATACACATTAGACATGTACTTTACAAAACTTTATTTAACTTTAAATTGGCTGTAAAAAAACAAAACAAACAAACAAACAAAGGGACAAAAGTGTTTTATTTTATTATTTAAACTCAATCATGCTTTGAGTAAGAACAACACATTGTGATCTATCCATGTGTATAATTCATATAGAGACAATAAAAATAACCATTAATGGCAAAATCAATTATAACTGACATTTGAAACAAACTGTCCTCTATAGTGTTCATAAAGAATATAATTAAGAGGTAAGATGAATGAAAAAAAATGCCTACACACTTACATTTCTACACTAGAAAAAAAACATTTTATGTGCTGAACATTTGGATTATTAAATAAGGTTTACTTTAAAGAGTGTAAATAAAAAGCAATCATTGATATTTACAGATATTTTTCAGCACTGATATGAAAACAAATGGTTCTATATCACTGGTTTGACATCGATTTGCGAGTGTTTGTTCATTAACAGAAGACATCAACTTTATTTTATACATATATACTACATTTTATTTAAGACTCTATTGTATTTATATGAAACAGTCCTCAGAATAACAGAAGAAATGTTGAGAGCAGCTCTGACAGGAAGTCTGACTGAACTGCATCATCAGTCTAATCAGTGTGTTTGCTGCAACCAGAAAAGCTTATTTTTATTACACAATGATCACCAACAGATGGTTGTTTTTATTTGAAGTCTGTGAACAAACATGTGAGGCAGCTGTAAAACTTCTTTTGGTGGAGCTCGGATGTATTTAACAGCATTTTAGGAGAGAAATGAGAGAGAAAAGCAGCTGAGCAATGCCGTCCGTGGTGGTGAACAGGTGATGTTTAGTTACTCCACAAACTAAATGCAGAGAGCATCAGAGCTCTACATGACTCCTATATGAAGAGAAACATGTCCGCTATCTGCTGTCTTCACTGTCAGCCTTCAGCACTTCTCCCAACACTCATTTTTTACTGTTTTGTCACTAACAGAAAACACAAGTGGCAGACATTCACCCTGCTCACAGGAGCCAGCAGCGGGGCTGAGTCTACACGGTTCTCATGGTGTGTTTAAGTGCCGCCTCCTGCTTCGGAGAGAACAAGTCTGATTTCACTCGCTCAACGTGTTGCATCTAAACTCAAGAAGTAATAATGGCAGAAGAAGCTCCAGCTCCCGCCGTCGCCTCCCCGGCTAAAGCCGCCAAGAAGAAGGCAGCACCAAAGCCCAAGAAGAGCGGCCCCAGCGTCAGCGAGCTGATCGTTCAAGCTGTGTCCGCCTCCAAGGAGCGGAGCGGAGTGTCTCTGGCCGCCCTGAAGAAGGCTCTGGCTGCCGGAGGTTACGATGTGGACAAGAACAAGGCCCGCGTCAAGACCGCCGTCAAGAGCCTGGTGGCCAAAGAGACTCTGGTCCAGACCAAGGGGACCGGGGCCTCCGGCTCCTTCAAGATGAACAAGAAGGCTGAGCCCAAGCCCGTAAAGAAAGTCGCTCCTAAAGCCAAGAAGCCCGCCGCCAAGAAACCCGCAGTGGCTAAGAAGCCCAAGACAGCAGCCAAGAAGACAGCAGTTGCTAAGAAATCCCCGAAGAAGGTGAAGAAGCCCGCAGCGGCCAAGAAAGCAGCCAAGAGCCCCAAGAAGCCCGCAGCCAAGAGCCCCAAGAAGGCAGCAAAGAGCCCCAAGAAAGTGGTGAAAAAGGCTCCAGCAGCCAAGAAAGCCCCCGCTAAGAAGGTGGCCAAGCCCAAAGCCAAGAAGGCAGCACCCAAGAAGAAGTAAGCTGTCATCAGTCTGAACACTTCAACCTCAACAAAGGCTCTTTTAAGAGCCACACACCTTTCCACAAAGAGCATCATCCTGATAGTTATATGTTCAATCAGTGTCTCATAAACTGCACCATGTGACAGAAGGGATTTTATTCAGCAAAGTGATGATAGAGATTCATTAGCAATATTTATTGGGATAATGTCAGTTTGGTGGGAGATGGAGCTTCTTTGTTTCTCTCAGTAACTCTTCAATTTACTTGTGTAAAAGCTGCAATTATTTATATGAACTCAACTCCTCATTCATGCAAGCTGAGCTGTTTTCTTCTATGAATCTCAGCTCAAGTCGATGTGAGTGAGTACCAGTCAACATAAGCATCAAATACAGAAAATCGCTCAAGAGATTAATTTTATTTAGGAAAAAACATTTCCTCAAAATAATCAGTCTCTTTCTAAGACAAAAAAAATCAATCTTCAGGTTTTCATTTTAAAGAGACCCAACATTCCCACATGAGCAAGCATTTAGCGACAATGGCAAGAAAAAACTCCCTTTTAACAGGAAGAAACCTCAGGCAGAACCAGGCTCAAAGTGGGAGAACATCTGCCTCGACTGGTTGGGGTAGAGAGGAGAGAGAGGAAGGATAGGAGAGAGGGAGAAGCACATTGAAAATCAACATTGAAGCTAGAAGGTCCGGGACTGGAATCTGTCATCCGGACGTCTACAGGCCCAGTTTACCTGTGGGACGAGAAAGCACAGACAACTCCTGGGAAGAAATGTAGGTTATTGAAGCATTAATAGTACATAAATGTTATTGGATAGAGATGGATGGATAGAGAGAGAGGAGATCAGTGCATCATGAAGGTAGGAGTCCCCCGGCAGCCTATAGCAGCATAAACTAGGAGCTGGAACCCTAACTATAACCTTTATCAAAAAGTGGTCAGTAAAGCACAATGTTGCCAGTTTTAAAGACGTGTATAAATTCACATTATTCAAAAGTAATGTATATATCTTATGAACATTGTATTGTTTAACATGTTCATTACTAATATCAAACACATTTATCTTCAGAGTGGATATAAATAGCAAATGTTTCAGTCTAATTTTATTTCAACTAAAATTCCCTGTTTTGTATCCTACATCATGTTTAATTGATAAATGTTTACATCCCAAAGTCAAGTAACCTAATCGACCCTATAAACAGCAGCCTATATTCAGTGTGTAATTACTAACAGTACATGGTTGTATCACAGTAAAGAGACATGTTAGATGTGATGGGTGAAAATGTTATGTGTGTTATTAAAAAGAGAGATTATGCCCAGATACTTAAGTCTGTTCATATCTCTCCTGTCGGTCTCGTTCAGTAAGTCGCTCCGTTCAATCATCTCAGTCGGTCTCGTTCAGTCAGTGATTCGCTCTCAAGATGCGTTCAAAGACACTCAGGAAAGCTAGCACTTAGCTTAACATTCGCTAACACCCCGAAATAGGGTGCTTCAACAGAACAGTATCCTTCCTGAGTGTCTGTGAATGCGACTTGAGAGCGAGTGACTCAACAGACAACCTGCGATTGGCTGGCTCTCTCAGTCCCTCTTCACCACTCTGATAACTTAACAGTGAACATAGCGAACGAAAGAACGAGAGAGAAGTGAAACGGGGAATCAGGTCAGTTCGTTCGTTTTAAAGAGTCGTTCGTTTGAACTGATTCATTCGCGAACGGGCCATCTCTAGTAGTAAAGTTTAAAAATCTCTAAACAGAATGGAATAAAGTAGTTCATACAACTTAATGAATAACTGACATACAGATGAAGCCACCTCACCAGTGTTGGGGAAGCTACTTTCCAAGAGTAGCTTGTAAAACTACATGTTCAGCCTGGCAGTAGTTTGAACAAACAACATTTCTACCTCTGGAGAAATGTAAAACTACAGCTAAAAAAAAAAGCAACTACTTATACTCATTATACTCAGCGCTAAATAAATCAACATGTGGCGTATATGAAACAAAATATAATGGCCTACAAAAAAATTCACGTCAGCAGAAATATGCCTCAACTCAGCTGACAATTTTGGGTGAACATACTGTAGGTTCATCATAGACATGTTGGGTAATATAAAGGGAAAATGAAAATCCTACCTCCAAAAAAAAAATCCTACAATGAACTGTAATATAGACCGCACTAGAGATGCAGACAAGTGCCAAAGTTAAATGTGACCGGTGCAATTAAATTGTATAACAGTGGAGGTTGAATGTAAAGTACTGAAAATTGGAGGAGTTTGTGTAACTTTTGGCAGGAGAGGGGAGGGGCTCCAGTGCTGATGGTCTGAGGGGTGGAAGTGTGCTTTCCTCACAGCTCATCATCCCTGTTTGGTCTCACCTGAAAAAGCTGTTGACTAAATCTGACTGGTGTCTTTCTTCCTAAATTCACCTGAAGAAGGTCTGAGGACTAAACATTGGATATTTATTTTATAGATGCCTCTCTTCTCTTTGGCTTTGGACATTTCCTCCTACAATAAACTGAAGGTGTGTATGAGCCTTTACAGTTTAGATAATGTGACTAGTTTTGGCAGTAAGCAGGAAGTCAGCAGCGTGTAGATGATATTACTGTTACAGCTGGTGAATCATGACAGTTTAGTTTGGCACAGAGATGCTGCTGGATTTATTTTAACACTTGAACTTGATATCTTTGTTTGTCTGGAAGCTTTAAGAGCCTCATGTTTATCATGAGTCTGGTTTCTCTCTTAGGTTGGGAAGTGGAGCAGTGAAGGATAGATGACTCACAGATATGTTTGTCATGAAATTGGTTGTTTTTTTGTGCCAGTATATCAGAAGTGGGAGAAGTATTCAGATATCTGATTTGAGTAAAAGTACCGTAACCCCACTTGAGTTGAAAAACTACTTTTGTTACTGAAAGTATAAAAAGGAAACGTATTTGTAACACTGAGAAAAGGCTCCAGGCCGTGAATGATGTAGTTATTATATTTTAATAATGATCTGACATATGCATCATTGTGTAAGAAGCATTTTTACTGTTGTAGCTGCAGTTTGAGATACTAAACATGGAAGATTGTATTCAAGAAGCTACCACCCTATCTATTTCGCTGATGCAGAGAAGCATATTACTTTTTTTTAAACATACACAATGTTTTTTTTTTCTTCTGTTGTATGCTTGAATCAACATCTTTGGCTTCAAGGAAAACTATGATGCATCTTTCCCACTTTGTCATGATGAGTTAAAGAAGCTGCTCTAGAGGGAAGAGGTATTAGTCTTTTAAAATAATCTAAACGTTCTCATCCTTCCTCAGCATAATATATAAAATAGCATAAAAAGCTCAAAATCAATCTAAAGTATGATCTGAATTTGTTCAGAATCAGAAATAACCGACAGCAGTCATTCGTGAAAATAAAACGTTTTTTATTTGCTTTTTTTGTCTCATTTCTTTTTTGGTCTTTTTTGTATTTTATTTTCTCTCTCTCAGTTGGTCGGAGTTGGATTGTGTCATACCTCAAACACTTGCCTTTCCTCACTCGCTCGCACACACACACAGACTGGACATCACTTACATTCAGAACATCACATTCATAAAACAAGGAATAAATAACATTATGTACAGATTAGACGCCGCATGTTGTTCCAGAGTCAGTGGACGGCAGCAGCGTCTTATTGCTTTGGATCCTGAGCCGGCGGAGGTGGAGGTGTCGTGTTTAGAAGCACTTGCGGTGGACGATGCTGGGACCGGCCTCGTCGTACTCCTGCTTGCTGATCCACATCTGCTGGAAGGTGGAGAGGGAGGCCAGGATGGAGCCGCCGATCCAGACGGAGTATTTACGCTCAGGAGGGGCAATGATCTGCAGAAGAAAAGGAAAAAAGGTTTATTTATTTATTTTTTATGACCTCAGCTGGAGATTATCAACCTTGTCTTATATTCTATTTTCTTGTTTCAGTCGTCAGAGAGTCGTCGTACCTTGATCTTCATGGTGCTGGGAGCCAGAGCTGTGATCTCCTTCTGCATGCGGTCAGCGATACCCGGGTACATGGTGGTGCCACCGGACAGCACGTTGTTGGCGTACAGGTCCTTACGAATGTCGATGTCACACTTCATGATGCTGTTGTAGGCGGTTTCATGGATGCCAGCAGACTCCATACCTGTTCAGGTGCACAGCAAACAGGTGAGTTTACGGTCTTAAATCTTACAATACCTCTAAAAGTCTACGGTTGTGTTGCATATTATTTGAAAGATAACCTAAATGTAAAGAGACATAGCTGACACAATCTGGATCTAAATCAATCTGTTATATGAGAGTTGAGACTTAACAAAGAGTTCAAACTCATTGCCACATAACTAAATGTAACCTTTCAATATGCAGCTTTTTAGAATATGTCAGTTATTTTCCTCCAAAAGCAAAAAGGTACAGACCGATGAAGGAGGGCTGGAAGAGGGTCTCAGGGCAGCGGAAACGCTCGTTGCCGATGGTGATGACCTGACCGTCGGGCAGCTCGTAGCTCTTCTCCAGAGAGGAGGAAGAGGCAGCGGTGGCCATCTCATTCTCAAAGTCCAGAGCCACGTAGCAAAGTTTCTCCTTGATGTCGCGCACGATCTCACGCTCAGCTGGAGAGTAAGAGAGTAAAGATCAGACTTTGTGTGTAATGGGTCAAAAAACAACAACTGAGTTCTGGATAAGGACTTTAAAATGAACTGGACTTGTGTTTACCGGTTGTGACGAAGGAGTAGCCGCGCTCAGTCAGGATCTTCATGAGGTAGTCGGTCAGATCGCGACCGGCCAGGTCCAGACGCATGATGGCGTGAGGCAGAGCGTAGCCCTCATAGATGGGCACGTTGTGGGTCACACCGTCACCAGAGTCCAGGACGATACCTGAGAGACAAAAACAACAAGAGAATTCAATGCAGTGCACATTTTGTTGTCAGAAAATGATTCTCAAACACTAAATCCTCATATCTGAGGAGCTGAAACAACATACATTTACCTGATAAATTACAACAAGCACCCAGGAACAGGAAAAGATACCTCAGTATAACCACAAAATCTATGTTTGCTGACAAATTCATATTGTCTAATTGTAAATATTATTATGAAGCTCTAAAGAGACTTGAGGAAGAAGCTCTAAATGTTCAGATGAAGACGGGGGAGTTGAAGACTCACCGGTGGTACGACCGGAGGCGTAGAGGGACAGCACAGCCTGGATGGCCACGTACATGGCCGGGACGTTGAAGGTCTCAAACATGATCTGGGTCATCTTCTCCCTGTTGGCTTTGGGGTTGAGGGGGGCCTCTGTCAGCAGGGTGGGGTGCTCCTCGGGGGCCACGCGCAGCTCATTGTAGAAGGTGTGGTGCCAGATCTTCTCCATGTCGTCCCAGTTGGTGATGATACCATGCTCGATGGGGTACTTGAGGGTCAGGATACCCCTCTTGCTCTGGGCCTCGTCACCCACGTAGGAATCCTTCTGACCCATACCGACCATCACACCCTGAGAGGAGGAGCATTCGATTCATTTAATACAAAGAAAAAAGTCCTAATAATCTCAAGTGTTTTTTTTATTGTTAACTGATGACTAGTGGAATATGTATAAGAGGTTAGACACATTTTGGCATAATGGTGGCAGTAGAGAAAAGGTCATAAGGTCATAAAAATGGGTCGTTTACTTCCTTTTGGGAGTGTAAATGTATGAGGGGAACTTAACACCAAATACCTAAATTTTAAGGAGCGAGCAGAGGTGAGTTTAACCTCCTTGGTGGAGATAAACAATGACAAAAAGCTGATTAATTACAGTAACTCGAGCTATCACTGTAGGACAAAATAAAGAAATATGTCAAATTTAAGAGACAGAAGAGATTGAAATAACAGATCAGTTGTTTATGTACCTGGTGGCGGGGGCGGCCAACGATGGAGGGGAACACGGCCCTGGGGGCGTCGTCTCCTGCAAATCCAGCTTTCACCAGGCCGGAGCCGTTGTCGCACACGAGGGCGGTGGTCTCATCGTCGTCACACATGGTTGCTGATTCTGGAGGAGGAAGGTCAGAGGTGGTGAGTGAGTTTTCTGTACAGCAGGGGGGCTCAAGAGCACTTCACACACTGGAAAAACACACTGATATGAAGTCTGCATCTGTGTGATAAGGAGGCTTATCAAAAGTTAAAAATATCTTTCCACTTTAATTTATCCTTTAGCGGCCTTCAGGTAACGTCATAAACATTTTTTACATTACATATATTTGTTTCAGGGTTACTACCTTTTTAATTCGAAGTTTAAACATTATACTGGAAATCATAGTCTGATTATAGTGGTAATGTTGATCAGTGTTTCTTTACAACCAGAGTGACGTATGATTTATAAACATCTGGTTATTAAATACTGCAGATAGTGGGTTTTTTTTCTACTATTAACTATTATGCACTCTTTGTTATATTTACACAGAATAATCACAGCCTCACAGCTCTGATACTACTGATCATTAATCAGCTGAAAACTGTTTACTCGCCTTTTGACAAGTAATGATTTACTGAGAAGCAAACAGAAACGCTGTAACACTAGTATAGTGGAATGATGCCTTCAAATGCTCCTCAAAAGCTCCGACATCTTAGCTGCAAGTAACAATCTAAAATGTGTTGTTTTTCCCCATAAAGACATTACATAAAAATGACATGAACAATATAGAATCCATACACATAAAGTACGTTGCATGTTATATGACTAACTCAGACTGCTGAAGCTGAACAGAAGCTTCACATCTACTTTTAAATGACTGTGTGGAAACACTGTGGATTTTGTCCTCCATCACTTTACATTGAAAGCACATTTGAAGGAAATAATTTAATAGTCAGTATGAACAGGAGGAATGACTGTTCGTACAAATATACATGAATGTTGTTTTAAGACTGGCTTAAAATATTGTGAACTTGTCCTTTTTAAGACAATTTAAGTGTAAATGTTTATATACAGTTTGAAAGAAAAAAGAAAAAAATCACACACAACTGCTAGGGTAGATTAGGGTAAGGTGGGACACTTTTTGCAATTCTGACTTGTTTACCATATTTACATGTGAATCCAACACATTATATCAACAACTAATATCATTATGGAATCCCTGAGATGTTTCCTTGTTACACCAGAAGACATTTTTTAGATATTGTACTGACGGTACATTGTAGGCTTAGAAATACGTTGATCTATACAAAGCAGCCTTATCTGTCAAAACGTACTGAAATGAGTGTACCCATAGATTTAGGTTAAGAAAATAGCAGCCTGTATGTTCACGTGTAATTTTAAACAATGTAAGTTACACAGTATGCATATACTAGTTAGCTTTAAAACAATCTAATAAAGAAAGAGATAAATGCACTGGATCTTAGATACATATTACCCTAATCCACCCTACTCTATTGCAGGCATAGTAGACCCAATCTTACCCTAACGACGCAAAAATGTTGTGTTTTTTTCGCCTTTTTAAACTATGTAATAATTCGTTTGTAACATCGGTATGTCCGACTGTCCGTGAATGCAGCGGGCCGGTTCCAGCTGACTGTCACAATAAAAGCTGCTTTCTTTAAACCGGTTGATGGTAAACAGAAGCCTTGCTGCAGATCACTGCCAGCTCCCGTTAGTTAGTCTGTGTCAGTAATTAATTAAACTAACAAAAGCTCAAACTTCAGGTTATTCCAGCTCTCTCTTGTCTCTCTTTCCCATCCATCCACCCACCCATCCACCCGGCTCAACCCGTCCCTCCAAGCCGCTTACCTCTGCTTGTCACCGGTTGTCAGTAAGGATCTTTAGCCGCTGCAGGCTCCAGTTGAATGCAGGGGTAACAGCAGCTACCACCGGGGTGCTTATATACCCCTTCTCCTCCATACCACCCGACCTGGTTCCTTTTCTTTTTTTTTCTCTCTCGTCTCCCCCGGACAGCTGTGAGGAATGTCCCAAATATGGACCGCCGCGTGGAGGCTCGCGCGGCCGCTCGGGTCATATATGGAGGCTCGCGCGCCTCTCGGGTCATATATGGAAAGGGAGCCCCGCGCGACTCCGCAGCGTAGCGCTCGAGCCCGTGTATGGAGCGAGACCAAGACAGACGCACCAACCATTACTACTACTACCATACACACACACACACACACACACACACACACACACACACACTTCCATCACTTCAAGGGACTTTACACTGACTTACCTTCAATTCGTGGACATTTTACTAACCTTAACGGTGCTATATGTAAGAAATGTGGTTTAAAACATTTAAAACGTGAACTAAAACCGAGAAATACCTTCAGTTACTTTGTTTTGCTTGGAAAATCAAAAGGATGTGACGTTTTTTCTGTTGTTTTTCTCATGACACTTAGCCTAACCCTAACCCCTTAACATAACCCTGAACTTACCTTAACTTTGAACCAAATCTTCACCCGAAAATTCATGATTTACATAAAGGGTGCTTGCTTTTTTGTTCCTATAACATAAGAAATACCAGGATCACACACACAAAGTACAGGGAGCAAAAACGCCCATTCACAACTTTATGTTTTGGGTTTGTTTTATTTTGTTTTTCAGTTTATACATTTGTTTAAGTGTAAGAATCGCTGCCAGCTGTACTGTATGTGAACTTGTTTAAAATGTGCAGTTTCATTGTTGTAAAAATGCTGATTCTTTTGAGTTTTTCAAAAATCTTCATTATAAAGAGTTTTTTCATGTTACTTTGTTTAGAAATGGCTCCAAAGATTAATAACAGTGATCACATTTTCAGTCTCCAGAGAGTAGTTCTGTGTAAGACAGACTGAGTACTAGGCCTGTCACGATAATGACTTTTGTTGGACGATATATTTTCTCAGAAATAATCACAATAAACAATATGATTGTCATTTGAAGATCATTTTATACCACTGATATAAAGATAATAACAACATAATAATATAAATGGGGGTTGGATCTGTAAAAACACAGACTGCCATTATGGTTGGGGACAGAGTTATTTACCTTTAATTCTTCTGCAGTCTCCACTCAGGACGTCACAGTGAGGAATGGAGGACACTACTCACTTAATCAATGTGACATGAATAGCCTAGCTGCTAATGTGAAGTGTGGCAATACTGAGGTCAAAAAATAGTCATGTCCATCATGTGTCATACGATAAGTCGATATGTAGACATGATATTGATAATTAAGTTATTGTATCATAAGTCAATACCGTAATCATTGTGACAGGCTTAGTGTTTACTACATTTCAGAACCCCAGTACAAAGTCCAGAGGTTGTGATATGGAGCACAAGTTAGTGAAGCTGTAAACAGAACCACGTTCCTGCACATGCTCAGTGGTATCTGCTTTTACACAGAACTACTCTCTGGAGACTGAAAACATCATCACTGTTATTAGACTTTGGAGCCGTTTCTAAACAAACTAACGTGACCAAACTCTTTATAATGCAGGAACATGTCGCTCAGGGAAGCGATGTGACTCACTGAAATGTTTTTAACCTTCCTGTTAACTGTGTAACTTTCGTCCTCCCGGGTTAATATCGACCCGCTCTGGTTTGACTGTTTATAAAACATGAAGTACAAAGTATCACCCAATTCTTTTGGACCCTTTTAGCCAACTTCATTCCAGCTTATTACCACAGATTTTACACATATTTTTGGAAACTATAGTCAATAGGCCTCATTTAAATGAAATTCTACCTTATTTTTGATGATGTTCTCCTGGTTCAGAATTGGTCCAAGATCAAAAGGAGGGTTATTTGTTTTTGGACAACAAGGTCTACAGCACAGAGGAATAAGATATTTTAGAAATTGTAATACGCAATACACGCAATACTTGTTAGTAGATCAGTTCATTGGTGGTTTGGCTCCAAACATGAGATTTGGTGACAAAATATAGAAAATCACCAGACACATCCTTTCAATTATAGATGCTGTTGTTAGTTAATCAAAGTTTGGTATTGAGAGGATTTATTTAACGCGATAATAAACTTGTATTTAGGTTTCTTCAGGTTTTTCGGGAGGTTGTGCTGCTCTGCTGGAGGCTCCAACAACAACATCCACACAGCAGCTGAGTGACGTCCGAGCTCCGGTTTCTAAAAACAAGAGGGTCAGGACCTCCAGCACACCGGACAGCTGCAGAATTCCTCCGAAACAAAAACCAAGCCAATAGACCCGTCTGTGTTTGTCCAACTGCTAACTGAGCTCCGATGAGGTGTCAGGATTCATGGAGCTGCCGGGAAGGTTTTAAATGGAAAATGATCTGAAACTGTGACCGCAGACTGTAGTCATCATTCCAAAGAGAAAGATGAGGTAACTCAAACATTTGGTGACAAAACAACCTCCTGCTTAGAGACATGAGTACACTTGAAATACTTGTAACCTATCCAGAAAGAAATCCTCATCTTGTTGTTTATTTCATCCTTCTAGGTAAAATAATTTCTCACCTGCTTCAACAGGAAGGTCAAAGATCATTGAAACATAGCTGTACATCTCAACTTTTCTGGTTCCTGATTCTTTAACCTTCAACCCCTTTTTAAGAGGCTGTAAAAAGAGGTGAATTTATCCTTGATATTGTTACGATTGAGGTTAATACTACTCAATATTTCACAAAAAAGGCCAGAACAGTAAAACCTGTACATGGTTATAATTTACTATAAACACATGTAATTAACATTTATAAGCAGTATTATAAACGTTAATACATTATTATGCAGTTATGACATGTTTAACTATTTCTTAACATGCAGCATTTGTGGTTTTTCATATTATCATGACTGTGTTTTACAAGTTGAATATAGCGTCAGTATTAGTGGATTTATTCTTTCATCTTTATTGCACTCTGTGATCAGATAACTGCATTTTGCATCAGATTTGTTTGTGTATTTAACCTTTTTAAACCCTTTTATTCCCTTTATGTTACTTTTAAAATATTTTGGTCAATTCAAACCTCACGTATTTCTCCTTTAGAGTTGAGGGAAATATTCAGACACAAGAAATGGTTTAATTAATACCTGACAATGTAATATAATGTCCTGTATATTTTTTTCGAAGAATTCAGCACATTTGTTCTTAGAAAATTAAGGATCTTAACCTTCGTGTCGTCCTCCCGGGTCAAATTGACCCCGTCTGTTTTGACTGTTCCTTCTTTCCTCCCTTCCTTCTGTCTGTCCTTCCTCCCTCCCTCCTTCTCTTTCTTTCTTTCCTCCCTTCCTTCTTTCCTCCCTCCATCCTTCTCCCTTTCTTTCCTGCCCCTACCTTCTTTCATCTGTCCTTCTTTCCTTCCTCCCTCCCTCCCTCCTACTTTCCTTCCTTCCTTATTTCCTCCATCCTCCATTCCCTCCTCCCTCTCTCCCTTCTTCCTCCTTTCCTTCCTTGACTCGAAGACAACAGGAGGGTTAACCAGGATTTCAAATAGCTTTGAGTATATGAATCATGCTAAAAACACACCATCCATTCAGTATGTGGCTGCAGTGTTTTGCTCAGTTGGAAGTGTTACAAGACCCCTGGATAATGTTATAATGTACAACATAAACTGTCCTGCATAGAAAAGAGATGTTATGTCATTCACCCAATTAAAAGCAGAGCATAACAGTTTCTTTACACCCAATCTAACCTACTTTACTATTTTTAGGTGACGATGTGAAAGCGGATCATCACAGAGGATCCCTGTCAGGGCGGCAGTCGGCCAGCCAAGGAGTCCAAATCTATTAATAACCAACATCTGCCCTTCGTCACCCAACAGGAGGAAGTCCTGCCGAATGCAGGCCAGCTTCTGGTAATCTGTGCAGGCTCATATATCCGTCACTTTCTAGTTCTGATGACTGAGATATCAGATGGCACAGAGCCACAAAATGTACAAAGTTAACTGAATGTTGAATCAAGCTCCTGCAGAGAAATATTGATAGTAAGTATGTTTATATTTTTATTAGAATACTTTGGATGATTAATTTGATTAGCGCTCTATCCATCCAGTTAAATACTTCTTACATAATGGATTTGTGTGACTTCAGTATTCATGAAAGTGTGGCTACAGTCCTGTTGGTGCTTTTGTGGATTTAATGTAAAACAAAATTACACAACTGGCATCTTGTTTTATAGCAGTAACAGAAATATGCTGGATGGAAGATATGTATCTGCATCTGTCCTGTAGATTATGGATTTTAAAAACTCATATTCATAATCTTTTACCATTTTGTACCTTGTTATTTTAAAGCAGTACTTTAGTAAAGCCACTAGATGGCAGTATAACAGACTAACTGAACTGATGTAGAAATATAGACTGTTTGCCCTTTTTTTCCAGGTTTAAACCAAATGTGAATAAAAATTAAATTAAAGAGTCAAATCTAGACCTGCTCTATGTGAAAAGTGTTTTAGAGAACCTTTGTGATTTGGTGCTATATGAATAAAGATTGTAAAGTGATCATTTACTTACTCTGTTATTTTAAACAATAACCAAGTCCAAGTACAGAAATACTAACACATTTATTTAGAAAAAGGACACAATTCAACTCTTCAACAACTCATGAAAATTATTAGGATACAAAGGAAAGCTGAAGTGCAGCAGGTATTAAAGGGTCGGTGGGGGGGGTGTTTACATCTGTGCTTGAAGATAATGCTCATAATTCGCTCGGAGAACAAATTCAAAATAGGGTTTCGATTTCAAACTGCTCAGATCGTCCAGGTCCAGCAGCTCCTTAACTTCCGGCAGGTACGTCTGCAGAGGAACACCTAGAACAAAAATAGTTCATTTTGTCATTTAGATGTATATGTTTTAATCAGTGTAACAACATAGATACATTGGATCAGACTAAACCTTGAGGAAGCTGAACTACGCATTTTTCTGTATATGATATGTACGGAAGTCCATTCCCACCAAAAACATGAAAAGTTAGTAACAATATAACTTCATGATATTAAGTTGTAAATTTCACTTACTGAGATATTATGAAATCTTATACTATTATCATATCTTCTAAATCTCATGAGTATCATTTTGATTTGGCAACTCCAACTTTATTTTTATCTTTTTTTTGTGGTTTTATTAATGAGTAACTGTTTATCTATTTTTCTTTAAATGATGGAAATAAATGCATAAATGTGATTTTCCATCAAGACTCATGATCTCAGACTTATTTTCATGGTCAAAAAGTGATTTATGATGACAGAAAAATAAATCTTATTATGGAAAACAAGATGAAACAAGACCAGGACACCGTTTCATTCATTTAAAATGTGGCTCTAGTTTTACACGATGATTCTTTAGTTTATTTAGAGACAGTTTCATGAATCGAACTAACCTTCTTGTATGAGTTTTAGAAGGATCTTGACGAAGATGCTGTCCTTGGCAGCTTCTAGAGGGTCGTCGCTGCCGTCAGCAGAGGACCAGCTGGGAGGAACACAACACCACAAAAATAAGTCAAACCAATCAGTGACAACAGCTGAACAACGTCCAGGGACGATGAGCAAACAGTGACACATTTATCCCGCTTATTTTCTTCTTTCACAGCGTTGTGAGGATTTATTTCATTTGTAAAATGTTCTCAATTTAACTCTGAAAATTCTCAAATTTGCAGCTGAGAGAATAAACAAACAAAAAACATGACGGATGGATCTTACTCGTCTCTCCTGAGCGCTTTGCCGAAGATCTCACATTTCAGAGAGTCGATGTCCACGACGTCTTCCTGCAACGTGAACACAAAAAAATCCACATTAGTTGTCAAGCCCAACAATTTAAACCACAATCAGTCCCGCACTCAAGGAAAACAGGAAGTTACCTCGTCGATGTACTCCAGTAGATCCAGAGCCTTTTTGAAGTCGTACTCGTTGGCTAACCTGTTATCATCGCAGACGTACAGCTGTGGAGAGGAGTTAATATTCACATCAGTATTATAATTGTTTTTCAATTTATCTGGTTTCAGAGATTTTTATGTGAACAGGAAATTTTGTAACGGTACTCAGTGAAGTTTTTGTCCTTCAATAACACAATGGAGGAGGTTTTTTGTCGCAATTCAGCCTTGCAGCCAATTCTTCCCAGTGGTCAGTTGCGGTATTGCAGCTAAAATAATCCCATTGAGGCCCAAAACCCATTTTCCCCATAGACCACCATTGAAAAAGAGACTTCTGTAAAACTGCAGGCAAGGTCAATAAAAGTATTGATACATGGAGGTTTTATGTTTATTAAACTTTCTTTGAGCCAAGAAAATCTGTGACATCACAATGTAAAGTCTATGGTACCGTTTTTGGTCCAGTATCCAGCTCTTATAACACATCGATGGGATCAGCGGTCTAATTTGAGCTGGTGTTCACAATATAAATTAGAGTACAGTGAAGTAGAGTTTTTTTGTGTTTGTTAACCTGAATGAGGTTGTGAGCGCTGAGCAGCGGCATGGTGTCGGGGTTCTGCTGTTTCTCCTCCAGCAGCTGTCGAGGCAGCGTCTCCTGGTGCAGCAGGAAGCGCTCCTGCTCCACGATGTCTGATTGGACAGAGGAGAGATGGTGAAAAGTCTGATGATTTTTCAGCATCATTAAAAGTGAAGAAAAGCTTCAACCAGTCACATTTTTCAGATTTACTTGTGATTTGTAAGCATTCAAACGTCAGTCAGTAACGGGAGCAGCTGGTGTTCTCACCTTCGACCTGTTTGTTGAGCTCGTCCTCGGGCAGATTTGATGCCAGAGCTGTCAGCTTACTGAGAGCCAGCAGAGTCTTCTTCTTCACAAAGTAACGCGTCTCTGTGTTGGCCTGGTTGTAGAGCGTCCTGTGAGCCTGAACAGACACAAGACAACAATTATTATTACTAATTAATCAATTCTTAGTCAACTAAATCATGAATATTAGCTTGTAAAGTAGTGGAGCTTAAGCTGGTGAGAGAACATGAAACAGACACCAGGTAAGTGTTGAGGGTCACAATGGATGTGATGTAAACAGTCATTTAAAAGTAGATGTGAAACTTATGAGGCCTCAACGGTCTGAGCTTCACATATGAATCAGGCAGGTGTTTACCTTCATGTTAGTGAAAGATGTCACTTAAAGGAAATGTTCACAATTCTTCAAATCTGTCTTAAACCAGAAGTCAAGTTTTTTTCTGACTATTAAAACCTTCAGATGTGCTTTCAATGTAAAATGATGGAGGACTAAATCCACAGTGTTTACACACAGTCATTCAAAAGTAGATGATCAGCTTCTATTGAGCTTCATCAGTGTGAGTTAGTCATATCAAGTGATATCTGACACATTTACTGTCTTTTTAGCATCAGATTCCCTCTTAGTGTTTCCCTGTTGAGCTGTGGTGGAAGTATAGTAACACAAAGACTTTGCTACTAAAAACACTGTAACGATGAAACATAGAAGATGAAGATTTGACTCATTTGGACGACTGAAGCTTCATATTAGCTTCAGATCAACTTTTAAACTCCACCACTTCCATTGTAAACATGATGAAGGGATCTTCTAATGGTCAGTATGAACAGGAGGAATGATTACAGCAAGAAAAACACACTTAATGTTCATTTGAGCTCCAGACTGTTAATTTAAGAAACACTTGAAAAATTGTGAACCCATCCTTTAACTACTGTTCTGTATTCTTTAAAAAGGAAAAATGAGTCATATCTGAACAGTTACAGCAGTACAACACAATGTAAAAAGTGTTTTATTTACATGTTTAGGCTGAAGTAAACATCTGTTTGTACATTCGAATGTGAAACTAAAATACAGCTTGTTGTGTTATATATTGTTGGACAATATTTAACACTTAAAAAGTATGTAAATGTACGTTATAAATGAAGCTACTTTTCTTTTCGTTTTGGATACGTGTCACCAGATGATTGTTTATCAAGGTGATACATTCTGTTTAAAAAACCGGGACGGATGACTGAGTTTTATTACTACCGCTTTTCATTTTGTGTGTGTGTGTGTGTTTGTGAGAAACAGATAAAGGATATGTGTGTGTGTGTGTGTGTGTGTGATTGTGGCCTCCCTGCTTGAATGTGTTAACTGTAAGCCGGAAGGAAACGGTTCAGTGTGTGTGTGTGTGTGTGTCGTACACTCTGGTAGTCCTGGACGTGGATGTGATGCAGCCAGCTCAGATGCTGGTGAGCCTGCAAGAAACCGGCCAGCTGCTGGTGCTGAGCGGCCGGCTGGGACAGCAGCTTCCCCCTCTTCCCTTTCTCCATGTACCAGCGAAACAAGAAGTCTGCAAAGTTCTACGAAACAGAGGAGACAGCAGACATGAAGAGGAAGTGAGCGAGCAGCTGCAGAGCTCCGGGAAGTTACAATGACAGTCAAACCGCCGCCTCGTTTAAGGGAGTTTTTTTTTTTTATGTACAGAAGAGGAGTGTGACTGGTGTTAAAACCAAAAACATGAGTCACTTCTGTACATGTGTGATCGCACCTCTGAGTTTTATCAGCTCAAACACTTTGGTTTTCTCACTATGGTGGGAAACAACTGACTGAAAATGAGCCGATAAAACATCAGAGAGACGCAGACTCCAGATGAAGCAGAGAAAACACCAACCAAGACAAGAGATAAAGCTTTAAGCATCCTTAAAGGCAAGTTTCATCATTTATTTTCTCAGTTCCAGACTCTGACCTATGGGGGGGCGCTACAGAAAAGTAATATGCTCTAATGTTATGTTTAATGTTTTATACTTAAGGGTAAGATAAAGTTGGCAGACATACACAGATCCATAGCCATCACATTAAAACCACCTGTCTAATGAAGGCTCCCTTCATGCCACCAAAACACCTCCGACTCGTCATAGACCCCAAAAGATACACGCACCCCTTCATGGTAATACTGCTGCCATGAAGGGGGGGGGGCTTGGTCTGCAACAATATTTTGGTGGTTCATGTTAAAGTAACATGAATGTCCAGACCCAAGGTTTGTCACAGGGTAGTACCAGGAAGACCACCTGCTGTGTTGGAGATGCTCTGACAGTCATGTTGAGTTTTCATTCAGTGTTTCTCACCAAAGCAGATTGTTGCCAAGTCTTATTAAGGCTGAAGTACCTTTAACGAGTATAATTATTATAATCTGATGAGTCGTATGTGTGTGTGTGTGTGTGTGTGTGTGTGTGTGTGTGTGTGTGTGTGTGTGTGTGTGTACCTGGTCAGCGAACTTGGTGGTGTAGTGCTGTAGGCGGCTCTGGTTGTCGGTCTGCTCACACATCTGAACCAGGATGTCGAAGTCACAGTACTTTTCAGCCAGAGCTGCCACCCATTGGTACTGACCCAGATCCACTGTAACACACACATAGAAAAATCAACACTCAGACACTGTTACTGTCCACTGTTGTTTTAAATCCACAGTTTTTTTTAAATAAATCAAGTTTTTTTTGGGAAGATTGTTCCTCTAATATCTATCTTCGATGTTTTAGTTTTTATAGGTTGTTTCTTTAAATATATGAGTCTACTTTTTCTTTTGTACTATTTAGTGTATTTTGCTTTATTTCAACCATAGACTGTATATAAGAAATGGACGTTACATCCGTGACGTCACCCATTGGTTTGTGGACTGCTGCTCGGAAGCCAATAGTTTCGGATATGAGCAGCGCCATCTTGAAAATTTCAGGTGCATGCTGGGAAAAATAAAAACAGGGATTCTACTTATATGGGCATCAGGAGGAGCATGAGGCGCCCTCCTGAACCTGTGAACCAATCAACCTGTCAATCACAACGTAGCCACGCCCTAATGCATACCCTGCTTTATCGTCACATATAAAATCAGGGAGGCCAACATGTCACAAATGAACATCATACTGCATTGAAGAAGGCTTTAAACTAGCCATTGAGACCATAAACACATTTTGAAAACGTTTACTGAGGTTAGAAATCAAGTGAGAAGTTGGTGAATTCTCCATTGACTTGTATAGAGACGGAAGTCCTTTCGACACCAAAATGGTTGCCCCCTGGTGGCCTTTTGATAGAATGCAGTTTTAAGTTACTTCCGCGTTGGCCTCATTGCAGAGGACCGTAACTCCCCGCCTGATTTCAAGCAAAGTTTACGGTAAAATATACATACATATCTCCTGGTACTGTTGTGTAATTGAGTTTATTTGTTAAATAATGAACATATGTGTAAAAAAAAAAAAAGCCTTCATCAGCACAAACTCAGGATTTAGTTTGTGCTGCCTTCAAGTTCACTCTCTATAAGTCTGTCATCCTGTTTTTCATACTGTCAGTTTGCTACTCTGTAAACAGTAAACACATCATCTATTTTCTGTATGTCATTGAAAGTGATCCCTCCTCTGCTGCTCTGTGATGTTTCTCCCTTTTTTTCTTCATTTAAGGGTTTTTATGGAGTTTTTTTTCTATATTTGAATGAAGCCTCTAAAGATGGAAGATTGTGTTTTCTATATAGACTGTAATGTATGTAATATCGGGCTGTATTAATGATTATAAATACCACTTCACAGCTGCATGTGTGTGGATCAAACGTCTCTGTCGTCTGCACTTTTATTTTATTTCTATATTTATTTATTTCTGTATTTTAAGCTTGTTCAGCACTTTGGTTAACTCACACAGCGGGGTCAGCAGCTCCGAGCGCCGCTGGCTGTACTCCATTTCCAGGCTGTTGTAGCGCTCCTGTTGGGCCCCCGGGGGCCTCTGCTGCTGCAGGGAGGTCAGCTGGGCCACGTAGCCGCCCAGGTAGATGTCCAACAGCGCCACCAGCTGCTCACACAGGACGCTGCGCAGCTCCGAGTCGGCGTGCGGATACACGGAGCGCAGAATGATCTCGTGCTGACGGGAGATGACGGTGCGGATGCCGCCAAGGCCGCCTGACGCTGGAGGAGGAGGAGGAGATAAAGTAGATGATAAATGATCAATTATCGAAGTCCATCAGCTGATTTTACAGCTAACAAACCAACAGATGTGACAGATGAACTACCTGTCCAGGGGATGTACTCAGGCTCCGCAGCAACGTTTTCAGAAGCTCTGTACATGAAGGCCTTCGTCTCTCTGTACTGACCTGCAGCCTGAAGCATGTCCTACACACACACACACACGTTGTTTAGGCATGATCTTACATTATAACTTGTTATATTAAATAAAGGTAATGGAGTACAATTGTTATATATTACATTTAATCTGGGGAATCATGGAGATCAGGAAACATTTACATGTTTTAAATGAAGTCATTATTAGTGTAAGTCCACTTAAATACACTGTAGGTGATAAAATATGTAATATCATTATTTTGTGGTTACACCATTTGACATTTTCAGGAGCATTCAGTCTTACTTTTGGTAAAAAATGGTGCAAATGTCCTTTCAAATGATATAAAACCAACACAAACACTATATGTATATTTTAACAAACGATGCTGCTTTTAAAAGTAGTTTTTTGAATTGCTCATCTTGCCAACACCCATAAATAAAGTTAATTAAACAAATCTAAAGTTAGTGTTTACCTTGATGATGTTGTTGACGGTGAGGACGACCTCGGCCCACTGCACCGAGTCCACCGGATTCTCCTTCAGACTGCGCTCCTCTTCCTCCAGCAGACAGTCAAACACAGAGGAGATCTGAGACACCTGCGAGCACACACACAAAAAACATTTAACTCACTGCTGATCCGACATCTAAACGTGTCCGATCACGCAGACAGAACCAGTCACCTCTCTGAAGAAGACGTCTGCGGCGGTGAGGCTGGGCGGTACGGCGGTGTTGTTCCTCTGCAGCGCCACGCTGATGGCCCGGTTCACCAGCTCGCTGTGCTTGGTGTGGTGGTTCTTCAGCACCATGGCCACCTGCATCTTCTCCGCATGTTCGCACAGGAGCAGGCGTGTTGCCATGAGCGACGAACGCACCGTCACCTGGCTGAGCCGGTCCAGCAGACCCACCTGAGACAGAAAGACATTTTAGAGAGTTCGTATGTTTTTCTTCTTCTTCTCTTTTCAGAACGATGTCTGCACAGAAGAAGAAAGACTAGATGAAAAGACCCTAACCCTAACCCTTTTAAGGATTCAAAAGAGATCGTTGAACTTTTTTTGTGGGAAAAACATATAAGAAACAAATTATTATCCCAAGCAAAGCAGTTGAAAATGTCTAATTTTTTTTTTTAAAACATAGATGAAGACATGAAGAAATGAACAAAAAATAAAAGGCAATATTCAGACATACAGACTAATCAAAGACCTGTCTGAAAAAACAAAAGCTGCAGTGATAAGGGGAGATGGTCTCATGTTGAAAAGTGATTCGCGTGTTTCTTTAAAGCCTGTACTGTTCATACCGAGATCATTACCCAACAGGATCATGTGGGACAATATTCAGTGCTGCAGTGATGATATTTCAGTTTTGGCTATAACTAAAGATTAATAGAGAATTTTGATTTGATTTTCCACTGGTCGCATTAGATTAATCAGTGTCGTAGTAATCCGATTCATGTGTGGTCTTAGTTCGCCATCTAGTGGACAGAAACGGTAGTGATTTAGGATACTTAATATGGTGAAAGCACCTCAACTTTCTGGTTTTCTAGTGAATTAACAGTATTATTATTAAATGTTAGACCACAGTTGGGAACAGTTGAAGAATAACAACCTAAAACTGACGATTAAAGTTGCTGGACACATTTCTGTGGAGGCGCTGGAATAAATAATTTGGGTGCAACAGTTTGAAAAACATGAGCAGGTGGAGTTTTTGTGGGTTTTAAGAGACAGACAGTAATTTTTGTTCTTCAGTGCCCAATTGGGTTTATAGTGGAAGAGGAGGTCAGCAGTGTACTGAGGTGTTAGACCATGTGAGACTCTACAGGTTAGCACCAGTACTTTAAAGGTGGATGCGAAATCTAACTGGAGGCCAGAGCAGAGACGATTAAAAACAGTGTGATATGTGATCTGTTGTTATTTCTAGTAAAAAGCTGAGCGGCTGAATTTTGGACAGTTTGCTTTAAATAGATAAAAAGAGTGTCACAATAATCTAAAACAAGAATGTGTATGTTCTTTGTGTTTTTTATGTTTTAAATGTGTCTTTTGTTTGTTTTTAAATGTGAAATACACAAAAAGCAGGTCACTGTTGAATGTGGTCATAGAGAAGAGAGAAGGCAGGAGACTCAGTAGCATCCTGCTCAATAAGGATCACACATTGTTTGGTGTTTTTAGTGAACTGGACCTTCTAAATCTTTCTGAAGAACACCTTGGCATCACTAGTCTGGCACTAAAGGAGCTCTTCAGAAAGATTTAGAAGGTCCTTTATACCTGGTGCAGTGAGATGTGGACTGTTTGATTGATTGATTATGTGTGGTGTTTTGCATTTATCTTGTACTGCCAGAGTCTGTATGTTAACTGTCTTTGTGTGAACGTGACATTGAATCTCCCCTCTAAGGGATTAATAAAGTACCTCTTATCTTAAATGGTGGATCAGTTGAGAACAGCATTTTGCTTCTTTGTATGCAGAGAGTGTATTTAGAAAATAAAATCGATTCTTACTCTGAGGAAGAAATAAAAGCATGAATAATCATCTTCATTTCAACCTCGGTCACAGATACTTTAATCAGCACTGTTTGTCTAGTACATTCGTTTTCTGGATTTCTCGGACCATCCCATTAATGTCTAACAGGATAACCACATACTAAATGTTAGAAACACCTCTCAGTATGAAGCAACGCCAGGAGAAACTACAGCCTTAAAAAAGACCAACAGTTTCAACAAATACTTATTATTACCTTTATAAAAGACTGCTGTATAAAACATTAGTTTAAGCTACAAGCTGTTTAAGCTGTTTGTGTGTGTGTGTGTGTGTACCTGTAGCAGGAAGTCCATGAAGCAGCCGTGAGCCTTCATCTTGTCTTCCAGCTGGTGGAGGATGATGAGGGAGGTGAGAGGGAAGCCAGCGCTCTCTGGAAGAAGAGAAGCAGAGATGAAACATTTCTATCAAACAGCACAGTCATCATAAAGTCCTCTCAAACACTTCAGTCCATCATGTCTATCGAATAGCAGAGCGACACACTTTCATGTGTCAGACTATTATCTGGTTGTTGTCTTTTTAAATACATTTCTTTCTCTGTTACAGCCTCGTCCATAATTGCATTTTTGTAAATTGTGCAACATTGTTTTAATGGAGTGAGCGCTCTCTATGTGAGGATCTGTGTCTATTCACAGGTGCACAGCTTAAATTTTGAGCATAATGGGATTTTTTGGCACTTAATTACTACTATTAGATTTATATGATGTTCTTTACTGAAATGAAATATAATCTGCTTTATTTACTAATATAGTTGAGAAAATACTAACTAATATATAAGGACTTTAGGGTTATGGGAAATCTATGGGTAAATATTTGCACATAGAGACAAACATGATCTACATGTTGTATCAACTTTCGAGCAATAAATCCTACATAGTATCATACATCATACTTCGTTAAATATCATCAAATTGAATAAATAAATGTGTAATTATCTTGAGATTAAGTATTTTTAACGTGAACTTCTTTAGCTTTCCCATAAACCCTGCTGCTTCTGCAAAATATTAAACACAGATTAGAGGCTCGTCTGTTAACATCTATATATCATTCCATGTTTTTTTTCTTTTCTTCATGTTGTTACTTGTTCTGTCTTATTATCAGTTTGTCAACTTGTGAAGCACTTTGAACTCCATTAACTGTATGAAAGCTGCTGTATAAAGAAAGTTTGATGGATTGATTTATAACGTTAAACTGTAGATGAATGCTTCAGCTTTAAGTGATTCATTTCATTTTAGTTGGCAGCAGCTTTTGTCGCTCTCCCTCGTTCCTCCTCCTCTTCCTCACCGTCGGGGACGGACTCGGCCCAGCGGGGGTCGGAGGCCGGGTAGTCGTCCACCAGGTCCAGGTTGATCCGGGTCACCATGCCGTCCAGCTCGGCTCCCTCCTCCCCATCAGCGTCGGCAGGGAAGAGCTCGTCTGTGATGGTCTGAGCCCCGATCAGGTCGTTACTGACAGAGAGGAGGAGATCATGTTTTATTTACAGCTTTACAGAGACTCAATCCTTCTATCTGACATATAGTGATATCAGCCTTAAAAAAACTAATATTTTTTATTTTTTATCAAGCAATGAAAGAGATTCACAAACATCTTTTAAGCGATTGTGATGAAAATGTCCCTCTAAAGTTGAAGACAAACGTTTAATTCATCATGTTTAAATATTTTCTTTCTTGTCTACTTTATTTTTCTCCATTTTATTTCTTATTTCTTTGTTTTTATTGGGTTGTTTCTACTGATTTGTTCATTTTTCTGGTCATTTTTTGTCCCTCTTGTTATTTTTCTCTATATTATCCAAAATTATGTTAGCTTAGTTTCTTTTCCTTCCTTTTATTTGTTATTTGTTTGTTTTTTCTCTTCAGGTTGAGGGCAGATCTGCAGCTTCTTGATTTTATTTTTATAGTATGCATATCAAGTCATATCTCAAAAAAAAGCTTTAAAAAAAGGTTAAAATTCAGTGTTTGAAAGTGTTTAAAGACTGAAAATAAATAAATCTCTGCAAACATTATTTTATATTCAAATGTTCTTTCTTCACAGCTGCAGCTCTCTGTTATATTGGTGTAAATAGTTTGTTTTCTATGTTTGAAATATTTTAAATGATCTCTCTCTGAAAACTTTATCTTAATAACTTTTGCGGACGTAAATTTACACTCAACCGTTCTTTCAGAGCCGAGTTTTACAATTTCAGACGTCTGGTCACACAGTTCAGTTTGTCAGTTTGTGCACCCAACACTTAAAATAAATAAATAAATAAATTAAATGTCTTTGGAGCAGTTTATTAAAAACTTACCGACAGAACTGCAGGAAAGCCGCCTTCAGCATTTTAGTTTTGTCCTCTTGAGCTACGAGTTCGGTTCGGGTCGGCGTCTCCATGACTGAAACCTTCAACAGAAGAGTCGAAATGATGAACACACGTTTAGATTTACAAATGTGTATAAAAAGAGAATTCAGAGCCATTTCCTTTTAATTGTTTTATTTATGATAAGTGGTTAAGGTAAAAACAGGAAGTCCAATGTGTGAAATGTGTTTAAATTACTAAGAACAGAAAGATTCATCTGTCCTTAAAGAAACCTCTGCTCTATCACACATCTGACCACATAAACACAAGATTACACAATAGAAAGGCAGTTTTAAAGCACAAGAACAATTTAGTTATGCAGAAACAGGCCCAAACTTTTTCTCTTTCTCTCTCTCTTTAATATTTGGTATTAGAGGAAGCTGTTCGTGGTTTTCTATGACAGATGTTTTGTTTCTAAATCACAGATGTGAAGATGGAAATAGGCTTACTACTACTTTAACTAAATGCTTTATATATCAGCTAGACATACCTCTGTAAGCCAGAGTGTACTTTGAACACTGCAGTTTTAGTATGTTGTACATTTGTTTTTACCTCTGGAGCCGCAGCCAGCGAGGAGCACAGCGAGTCCTCCATGGTCTCCGGCAGGATGGAGGCGCTCTCCCGAGCCACGACCGCCACCAGGCCGCTGTTCTGGGAGAAAAACACCGGCAGGTTGGCGCAGCAGCCGCCTCCACGTACACCATCACCTGGAGAGATGAAGACAGGGAGAGATGTGTCTTCGTTGTTGTATTGTAGACTCATTTATTTTTCTTTATTATAATTAACTGTGACATAATAAAGTAATTAAGCCCTGCAACATCATTTGAAGTCATTATTTCTGATCCGATTTAGGACAAATTAGAGTTGGTTTCCCGTCAAAGACCCCTCAGGTTCCTGTTAACGAGTCTCACCAGAAGAGTTGAAGCTGATCTTCTCATCAGGTAGTCCTCCTCTGCTGGTTCCCGTCGAGCAGGCGAACACCAGCTCGTCGTTGTAGAGGAAGGCGGTGGAGCCCGGGGAGCGTGGCACCACCAGCCGCGTGGCCTGCAGGGCTTCTTCACTCTGAGGAGACACATCAGGATTTATCATGAACCAAAGTCTGCTTTTTCTAAATATATTAGGACTAAAACAACAATATCATCTCCACTGAGTTTTAAATATCTTGTTGAGTTGATTTTTATAGCAAACCAGCTGCTGCCTGTATGCAGTCAGTGTTTAATGAGTTCATAAAAACAGAAAACAGCTTATTTTCAGTTTTTCAATCATTTTCTTCACTTACATCTAAATGAATCTAGTGATGTAGATAGTTTTACTTTTATGTGTAAGATATATCGGGCTTTTAATAGATGAGTACATCGTTAGTTTGGATCCAAACATGAGATTGTTTGACATTAAGAAAAATATAGAAAAATTATCAGACTGATCCTTTGACCCTTTCGCCTCACTAAGGACATTTTTGGCTTTTTATTTTTATTTTCTTGATCATTTTGGGCTGTGTTCATGAATATGGTGTACATTTTTCCAAGGATTTTTTTTTTATTATTTCAACCAAATCAATTATAATAATATGTCTTTAATACACTGAATAGAATATATATATATTTATATATATATATATTCTCATAGAATTCTCATAGAATATATATATATATTCTATTCAGTGTATTAAAGACATATTATTATAATTGATTTGGTTGAAATAATAAAAAAAAAATCATATATATATATATATATATATATATATATATATATATATATATATATATATATATATATACACATTTTTTTGACCCTGCTGCCAAAATATGGCTCTTTCATGCATTCCTTCATTTTGGAGCCCTGGCTTCAAAATTGTAGTGTTTTTCTCTCTCCACCAGATGGCGCCATTTAGCTGCATTTTGCCTATGGGAGAATACAATGCAGTGTTCCCCAGTTCTGCTTGTCCTGTATTATAAAGCAAAGCAGACCACTGAAAAATATGAGTGCATCCAAAATGACATGGATGAGTTGGTATGAGTGTCAGAGTGTGGTGTGTATGTGTGCAATGAAAAATTAATGTGTCTGTGTTTGTGTGTGAGTGTGTATGTGCAGCTACAAATGGAGAATTTGTATTGTCCTGCAGGTCTGCATTTATAGCATTACGTCTAAATCTCTCTTTCACACAGACCCATATGCAACCACTTTCATTCATGCATCCACCCACATCTAAAAACCTCAACAAATAACCAAAACTACTGTATCTACATGGTTACCTAGATACTAGAATATAGTAACAAACATATTTTTAAGCAAACTGACCCTTTAACAGAAGAGCAAAGTGATGACTGAGTCCCTTAGCTGACACAATAAACTAACCAAACCCACCAGAAGCTGGATCAGGACTGACCTGGAAGGGAGTGCTGTATTTGGTGACCTCCACGGTGAACTGGTCGGAGATGGCGGCTCCATGGTCCTGCAGGGTGACCAGGCAGAAGTAGGCCAGGCAGGGAGTGTCTGCTGGGTGCCAAGCTGCGGCCAAAACCACCAGGCCAGCTCTGAAGAGAGAGATAAGAGAGAGGCCTTTACTGTCACTGTATTCATAATACAGTAAAATTGCGAGGGCCCATCACAAACACAATCAATCATGACCCATCATAAAACTATACTAACTAACTATATCTATATACTACTAACTATATCATTTAAAAAAACAAAGGCAGCTAAAAATTAAGACAAGGCAGGTAAGTAAAAATAAAGTGCTGTGAGTGCAAGTGTCAGGTAAAATATTGCACTAGTAATATATTGCACAAATATATGAATAGAGTTTTAAAAACACACAGCACAGCTCTCAAAAACACCCGAGCTACAATCTGTGTTTATTCATCCACTATAAAAAATATATAGCAATACTAAAACCTGTTCAGGGTTATGTAGCTCTCCATATTGAAGTATAATTACATATATCTTGTACTAAAAAGGTGCTGTACATTATTATTAGATGATAGCTTTCCTAAGTCTCAATCATAATATATATTAATGTTATTTAGGCTAGTCTTAACAGAATATATGAGTTTACTCTTTTTAGATTTATGTACTTCTAAATGAGCTTTTACAGTATATTTATGTTAAAGTTCATCATTTTGAGATGCTTAATCACACACATTTAAAAGTTATGATTTTAGCATCCTGTTGTTGATCTATTTATAGGTGTCTATGTGTATGAGTCCATGTTTTTATGGTCGGTCTGAACAAATAACCGAATAATCGCTCCATGCCAACGTTCATAAGAGTTAAATAGATAAAGCGTCAAAAAATAGCTTTCAATATTTAAAACAAACAACAAGCTTTAACTGCGCAAACTTGTATTTATAACAGCGTGGAGTATTTTTTCTACCCGTCATAAACAAAACTGAGCATATATTTTACAATAATGTTAGCAATGAGAGACGTACCGTTAGTTTTCTGTCTGAGACTTTTGTCAAACTTTCGAGGAGCCGTTATAAACGTTGACGTTATAAACGTTGACGTACTAGTTTGGTGATTAGCGTCAGGTCCGTCTCCCTTAGTAACCGTCACAGCAGACGATAGCTCAACTCTGCTCCACATATTTCACACCTGACAACATTATGCTTTACTTTCTGGAAGTTTTAAACCAGGCTGGACTTTTGTGTGTCTTCGTCTGCATCATGTTCCCTCCAGTTAGCTAGCAGGCTAACTTACTACCGAGCTAAAGGCAGCAGTAAAAATTCCCTCCGTGTCAGATTTACTTCAACACAAGGTGGAGGTGGTTTACAGAAGCTTACAGCTCCTCCTAGTGGCTGAAAGGGAGAATTGCTCTCCAGAAGCTGTTAATAAACCCTTCATACTAAACCACAGAGCTCAACTCTTAATTAAAGAGTTTCAATAAAGAAAAAAATACAGCACAAAGGTCGAAGTTAGTCCCCATGAACGATTATTCAGGAATTAGGCTTTAAAGACCCAACCCTACTATTTACTGTTTACTATATTCCATTTCTATTTAAATTGCCTAGACCACATGGTTTCCCTCTTGGAGTGACTGTGACTGCTGAAATCTAATAAATAGTTTGTTAAATGTTCTACCAGTTTATTAGATATTAATAAAACAGTGATGATATTGATAGGAAAGGTAGATTTTTTTTTAAAGATTAAAATATCTTGCTGAACTTAAAATACAAACAAAACTTTCACATTTTGTTTTAAAGTATAAAAACAAGCAGAAAGTCAGACTCACTGGCTGAGCTTCATATCGAGGTATGTCACGTTTGCTCCCTCCTTCATCTCCTCGTAGTTGCTCTCTGACCCCTGATGGAAGAGAAATGTTGAGAAATCCTTTAATGTCCTTCACAACAGTATTTTCTGTATTGAAGGTCTGAGTGTTGCACAGAAATTTAAAGGCTAATCTAATCAACATGACTGTCAATCTCCAATATAAATGATGAAATGCAACAATATTTTAACTATAGAGATCAAGCAAAGCCGAAACTTCCACATTCATGTTGCATGGGCGTACTGACCCAGATGGCGTCGGCGATGCTCTCCGTCAGAGCTCTCTGGGCGTCCCAGCTGAGGATCTGGTGCTCCCAGCTCTCGTCCACCTCCCATTTACTCAGACTGGAGCTGGTCAGCGAGTACAGACAGCTGGCTTCGCCAACCCACAACACGCTGTGGAGCTGGAACGAAGACAAAGGCGGGAAACATTCAATCGGGTTTATCAGTTATTTACTACAAACCTTCTTGTTTTTATAACTTTTGCTGGTGAACATTAATGATCGTCTTCATTAGGGGCGATCACAAAAAGACCAACAAATAAAAACCTCTTCACCTCTCAACAAACTTTCTTCTTAACCAAAACCATTTTTCTGTCTGTGTTTAATTTTAATTCATAAACAGATTATCACACTCTAAGCCTCATAGAGTTGTATCAGCAGAATCCTTACTCCCGACCTTCGCTGTAGAGCTGCAATGACTAACTGATTACAATTAATAATACAACTATTTAATAAATCAGCAACTACTCCAATTATAAATTCATCAGAACAAAAATGTACAGAATTCTCTGCTTTCAGCTTCTTAGATGTGATTGTCTGGGTTTCTTCAGTCGTCATATGACAATAAACTGAATATCTTTTGGTTGTGGACAAAACAAGATGTCACTTTGGACATTTTTTTTACTATTTTTGGCATTTTATAGACCAAACAACTAATCATTAAATCTAGCAAATAATCAACAGATGAATCAATGAAGAAAAGAATCATTAGTTGTAGCCCTGCTTTGTTGTCACAATGCCAGTCTTGTTCAGGACAGGAACAATTTTTTTTATATATCAGTCAGAATTTTATGATTATTTTGTTCCATTTTTAATCTTGTGTAACATTAACAAATGATCTCATGTCTGTCCTTCCTGCACTGAGAAGAACCATCTAATAAAAATCTGTCAACATTGTAAAGTTCAACTCTGTCTATTTAGTATGATTTGTCGATAATCAGAAAAAAATGTAGTCAAGCTGTTAATAAAAAGCACCAAATATTCTCAGAGTGTGGGTTTGCTGCTTTCCTCTTTTTTTACCATTAGAAACTGAGTATTTTTGCACACTATGAGCTTTGGGAAACTGTGATGGATATATTTTTTACTCTTTTAATGCTGACTGACAAGGTCTAGTTCAGACAGAAGGCTTCTTGACTGCCGGCAGCTTTACACCAAACTCCTCCGACCAAGCTTTGCATGTTCTGTCTTCACATCACTCACCGTGTCGTTGGCCGGCGGGGAGAGGATGCCGAACAGGCTGGAGACTCTGCGTCCGATGCCGGAGAGCACACCCTGACCCTGCTGCAGAGCTCGATACTGCAGCTTTCCAGAAGAATCAGCGCTCGCTCTCAACAGCCGACTCTTGACCGACGACAGGACAAAGCTTCCACCCTGAGAGAGAAGACAGATGTAAAACAACAGCTATGATGTTCTGTTTAAAAGGGGACATGTTGTGCTTTTTTATGGCTTTCTGCTCATTTTTAATATATACTGTTTCAAAGCGCCAAAACTTGAGGTGAACATATGTAGAAATGCTGCCTGCAAGTCAAAAGTCAGGGCTTCGATCTGCTCTGAGCGCTTCATTTGTGATGTTTTTATCTACATTGCTGATGACCTGATTTCTGCTCAAATCCACAAACAACCGTCTAATCGGTCGCTAAGGTTGTTGTTAAGGTGTTTCCATGTGTCGTTCACATTGTCCACTCTCATATTTCATATTAACAAAGAGACAGGAGCTAAAACCCTGCAATTATGCAAAGATATTCCAGTAGAGTTCCAAAAGATAAATATAGAACTTGAAATGTGCAGAGTATGTCCCTTTTAGTTATAGCTAAAGGTTTAAAATAGACTGGAAAAGTGTATTTAATCAAAATCTATCTGAACATTTCCTGTGACTTACTCTGACAGCAACAACAAAGTTGCAGAGGTCTCCCAGGTCCACGTCCGTCTCTGTGTAGTTACCCTCCTGGCTCAGGCTGGGCCAGAAGCGAGCCGTACCCTCCGTCGCCACCGCCAGGACGGAGATGGACTGGACCGTGGCCGTCTCCAGAGGAGCGGCGGACGTCACGGCCACGAGGTCGGCTGTGTTGTTGTACTCGCTGTCGGGCAGCTGCAGCTCCTTACAGACTGACAGCTGCAGGAAAACACAAGAGACGGTTTCAGTTATTGAGTCATGTCTTTCCCTGTAAAAGCTGCAATTCATTCAGTCATCTATCCAGGTGTTGGGTCAGGGGCTCAATATTTTTGCTGTGGCTTTATTGCAGCTTCTTCTCTTGTATGTTAGAATACTTTTCATACCATGACTGAGAGAGACAGCTGAGTTTTCATTTGAAGCTGAGTGTATTTAATTTAGTAGCACTGTAAAATTAAAAATGTGTTGTTGCCACTTAAAAAAATAAGTGTTACTGCTAGTTTACACATTTCTTTTCAATTTTAAATCATTCATGCAGCAGTAATTATCTAACAACAAATGATATTTCAAATTCATGCTAAAAAATACTAACATACACAACAAAGATTTGCAGTCAAGAAACATTTCAGGTCCAGCTCATAAAAAAAGTCACCAAATTTTGCAAGATAAATGGCAGTTAATTTAATAGTTGGCAACTAATCGATTAAACCTTTGATCGCTGAGCTCTACTGAACTCTACCTTGGCCACAGCTGTCTGGCAGATCTTCCAGATGATCAGTTTCTCTCCACAAACCATCCAGGCCCAGCCGCTCTCATTCACCTTTACTGAGATCTGGTCATCAGCTGGAGAGCCAGACAGACACAGAAATGTTCAGAGGTAAATACTGGAACATAATACAAACCCTGCAAACAGCTACAGACATCAACAAGAACAAAAAAAAAGGAAGAGAAGACACCACAGGAATTAAACAAGAGTGCTGAAATCAAACAAAAACTCATTAGGAAACATGGTTTTCTTTACCGTCAGCCATCGTCAGTGCCTCCATCACTTTAACAGGCAGCGATGAGCCGAAGGTTTGCACATCGTAGTTGAGAGTTTCAGAAGTTGCATGGCTCTGCACTCTGGTGGGTGTCGACCTGAGATGAGACATTTTTTTTTTTTAGTGAGTCAGATAACCAGATATTTATTGTCCCAAGGAGACATTTGTGCTGTACATGCCTCCAGAACAACAACATTCATACATACAGTACCAGTCAAAGTTTGGACACACTTTCTCATTGATGTGAATGGTGTCCATGTCACGTTTGACTGGTACTATACATGCAGACAAAACATATCTAATAGACTAATACATATCTGGTCTTGTGATAATTAAGCAATGAAATTTAATTGAAAGCTTCACAGAAAAAGTCAGGTGTCCATAACAATAGTGAAAGAGGTTTCCTGTAATCATTCCTCCTGGGATGTTACTGTCATTAACAAAAGGTGTTTCTAGTATTTAGTCTACTCCACAATGCTGAAGTTGTTGAGGAGAAAGTTAAGGGAAACATAAATAATGATATATAGCATCTGAGTCTCTGTTTTTCCACCACTTACACTTCTGAAAAAGTGTTAGACATCGTAGCAAAAAGCCTTAATGCTGCTTAAAGTCACTTTCAGATTTTTGAAACCTTTATTTTGCTTATGAAAACAGACAAATTAGTGATATCACTCCTTTATCCTCCATCCAGACTACATTAGAGGGAGAAAAAAAACTGTGAAATTGCTATTTGTTCAGTTTTCACAAATAGAATCAAGGTTTCATTCATGTGAAATGAGTTTGTAGAGTCTCCTTGTTAAACTAGTCCAGGTTTGACTGGAGTAATACTGTGATTTTTCATCTGGACCTGTCCTAATGTGGTCTGGGTGGTGGACAAAAGCTGTGAAATTGGTATTTTTTTCAGTTTTCAAAAATAGAATCAAGGTTTCACTAATGAGAAACTAGGTTTACATACGTTCCTGGAGTCTCCTTGTTAAACTAGTCTCGTCTTGACAGGTGTAATATTGTGGTTTTTTACTAGACATGTTTTAATGTGGTCTGGATGGGGAAAAAGCTGTGAAATTGCCCATTTCAGTTTTCACAAATAGAATAAAGGTTTCACTAATGAGAAACCTGGTTTTCATACGTTTCTGGAGTTTAGTTTAGTTTATTTGGATCCCCATTAGCTGTTACCCAGGCAACAACTACTCTTCCTGGAGTCTCCTTGTTAGTAGTCTAGTCTTGACAGGTCTAATATAGTGGTTATTGATATAGACCTGTTTTAATTTGGTCAGAGTGGGATAAAGCTGTGAAATTGCTTAAAAATAAAGGTTTAACACATCTGAGAGTGAGTTTAAACAACGTTAAGGCTTTCCTCTACGATGTATAATATATTTACAAAAGTGAAAGTGGTGAATAAAGGAAAACCAGCCACTAAGTAGTTTCCTGAACCCCCAATAGGAAACTAACTTCATGCAGTGACTAATATTAGAATAAAACCACCTGTCAGTATAAAAACCACTACCTATAATTCAACAGCAGCCCTTAAAATTACCATAACTTGCAGGTGAAACTTGGATTTCTCGCATTGTTGTTGTATTCGACTACATTTATGTGAGTCATGTGGACATAACAAACAGGCAGCTGCGTGTTTACACACAGAATTAACCTTTAATATGTTACCGGGAAGCTGCTCACTCACCTGGCCGACAGAGGCGTCCTGCGCGGGGAGAACAGCAGGCTGGCGGCCGCTCCGGAGACGCTTTTCCTCCCGGTGTTCCTGCCCTGCTGCCGGCGGCCGGAGCTCGGGCCAGTGCGGGGGCTAAACATGCCTGCTGTGTGGTACCCTAATGACAAATATCCACTAATTTAAACTGTAAACTATAAGATGTGCACCACCACCATAGACACATCCACCACTCCAAACAGCGCGCGGTGCAGTCGCTTCAATAATACGTCATCAGCTTCTTCCTTTGCTGTTTAATGTTGGTTTGCAAAATAGCCTTTAGTTACAACACTGCCACCTCCTGGATTATAACAGAACAGTCTCCTAAAATTGAAGCAAAATGCTCCATAGAGCAGAGCAGAGCAAAACTGCAGAAACAGGGACATGTTGTATTTTTTTTCTTTTTCTTTTTCTTTTTTCCTTAAATCAGACAACTGTGTACTTTGTGCAGAATATGCATGCAAAGAAACAAATCAATATGTTCTGAGTCTTGGCACCAGGGGGAGACAAATCAAAATGTGCATAACGAGGTTAGATAGTTGGTTTGTTTTTTTGCTCAAAAGGGTTTTTATGTCAAAATCCTCAATATATCTGGTTTGGTGGCGTTAATTTCGGTCACATGTTCTTATACATATCTATTTTATCATATTTTCGAAGATTTTTTTCTATGTATTTTATTATCTTCAAGCTGCAAATATATTGTAAATGTGTATGTCTATACAGCTTTCATTATATAGTTATGTCTATATTTTTATGCTGATCTTTTCATAACTCTTCTATCAGTCCTCAACACTGAACTCTTTCTGCACCACACATCTCAAAACTCATCTGTCGAAAATTGTGGGTGAGGATATGACATGACTGGACCCCAGAAAGACTAACTGTGCTTTAGGACAGAGCTCATGGGGGCTCTAACAAATAAAACAAATGTCTGGATTTTGTGTTTATGCAGTTAGGTGTTTTTTCTCTTTCTGTTTTTTCATGGTATAGGTATCATCGATCTTTCTAAGTAGACCTTTTGCACCTTTTTCCCCCCAAATGTATAGTCTTAAAACAAAACATTTATAAGAATATCATGGTTATATCTTCAAATACATGTTCAAAGCTGGTCCAATCCTTGCAGCAGCTACTCATATAATGCTAATACGCTAATATTGAACTTTTCATTATTTAAAAAAAAAAGTTCAATCAAGCCCAGAGTTGCAGAACAAGTGTGCGCACATCTGTAGACCAAGAAACAGTCATTTGTTTATTCCAGATCAATATTTCTCTCATCAACCTACTTTCTTCCATATCAAGTAACCGATTGTATAACTGAGCTATACATGTTTTCCACTGGGTTCCTATTCCCACTATAGCCAGCTTTGATGTATATTTCTACACCCAGAAAATATCTCATAGCACAGATTCACACATAGAGATATTTCTAAGACATCGAACCACCGTCAGTATAATCAAACACAGGACACACACAAGTCTGAAACAGTTTACAGTGATTTTAACTCTCAGAGTTTTACCTGCTGATGCAGCAAGAACCCTAATGCCTTTGATGAAATTCTGTACCATACTTGTTTCTGTACAAATAAACATTAAATTAATGTCTTCATCTTAATATTGAATCATTTATGTTATGGGGACTTTGTTGGACGTTTGTTGTGCCCAAAAGGGAAACGAGTCTCCACTACATGAGGAATACCTGGTATACAGAAAGGTGATCATTGATATTAATTATTAAATGTTGATGGTGAAATGGAGAACATTATATTGAAAAGTAGACATAAGTTATCTGCCCCACTAACATTGTAATTATAAAGTCCTGTCATTAAATTATGAGATATTTACTCGTAACTATGAGATACGTAAGTCATAAATGTGTTGTTTTTTTCATCGGTTATTGCAATGCACCATTGTACACTACATGTTAATATTTGTTTATATTTATATTAAGTCTATGCTCATACAATAACGTATTTGAGCTGTTTGGGTAGAAAAAACACTGATGATCCAGCGTGTCTGAGCACAGCAGAGTTCACTCTGTCCGAGTTGTTCACTGAGTGTAAAGTGAAGAGACTGAAACGTGAAGAAAGAAGGAAATGATAAATGATGTAAAAACCGCAGAAGGCGGCAGAGATCAGACGGCGGTGTAAAGTAACCGGAAGAAATATCTTTGTGTCTACTATCAGGTAAGACTGTTACTGTTCGTGACTGAAATGATCTTTAAGTATATTTTTTAGATACAAGATGAAAAGTTTAGGATAAACTTCGGTAAAACAGCGATAGTAAGAGACAGAGAGTGAAAACAAAAATCACCAAACCAGGAAAGAAACTCTCTCAACTTCCTTCATTTCTACATCGAAGCCAGCTGATAAACTTAAGTAAGACAGAGAACAGACGTGATGTAATATGTAATGATTTATGCTTTTGTTTGGGGATTTCATCACATTTACAGAGCTGAAAAAAAGAGCGAGAGTAAAAAAAAGTCGCATAAAAATAGTCAGCGAGGGAGAGACAGGAACTGTAACTAAACTTCAGTTTTATCCAGTGAAGGAAAATATTTACTCCAGCAGCTTCTCCCTTCAACATTTCGCGCCGTTTTCGAAGATCCTTCGTGTCTGATTGGTGGAAGGCAGCTGTAGGAAATGTAATAATGTAACTTTTGGTAGAATTAATGTTTTATGTTAATTATCTCAGCACTTAAAGAGACAGTATCATCACATCATTTTAGATTAATGTCACTGCGGTGGTGATAAGTAACTAAGTACATTTACTCAAGAAAGTACAATTTGGCCCATGGCAGCGCTGAGTGATGAAAACATGAAGACTGAGACAGGACAAGTGTTATTATAGCATGATTTCACCATCAGGCTCTCTGTATGTGATATATCACAGTGTTTTTAATTATAGTGTCACTAATTAAAGTCCCAGACAGACTGAAATCCAGAAGATGAGTGATTTCGGGGGTGAAGAGGAGGAGCGACCATTGTTTCCAGTTTCCAGCTGTCAGCCGATGACTAAAGACTTCAGTGAAGAACCTGGACCCTCAGACAGAGAGTAAGAGCACACTGACTGCATATGCTGTAAACCTGCCTGGAATTATATTATTAAATGTTGATGTTCATATCACAAAATAATCAAAACACAGACATAATTAAATAGTTCAGTGAATGGAAAAATGCAATTATAACTAAGGTGTTAAAGGAAAGGTTCACAATTTTTGGATCATGCAGCTGTGATGCTGCTGCTGTCTCACCAGCCAGCAGCAGCATCTCTACTCATAAACTGTATCCAACAACACCAGAGCATCTTTCCAATTAGGCGCTATTTAGATGAACTGACCACATATTGGGAATCTAAATGGTTACTTTCTCACCTGAAAAATAATAAAACTTGACGTATCGACAGTCCAACAGTTAAAATTACAGCAGCATTCAGCCTGGATCCACCATTGCTGCTTCTTCTTTTTCTTCCTCTCATGCTGGACATGTGTAATACTTAAATACTTTAATGCCACTGAGAGGAGTTAACATATATGTAATTTGAAATCTCTTTCTCCATTTCCTCCTTTTCATAGGCCCCCTTATTTTTTTTCTTTTAGTTCTTGCCCCGCTCCCTCCCTTCCTTACAGTGTTCAAGCCGACTCTCAGACTACAAATCCTGCTGTCCTAAAAGACCCTCAGATGGACCGTACCACAGAAGTTAAAGCAGATGTGTTTGAGTCAGCCAACAGTAGAGTAAGTTTCTCTCTCTTTTATTTCAGCACATTACTAAAAAAAGGAGGTTTCTCTCTCTTTTTCTGTGAACTTTATCATTTTGTCACTGTGTTGTACCCAACTGTCTCTCAATCTCAATCAGTCATAGGTCAGTCTCAAACATTAATCATTTTATAGCTTATATGCTATTGGGGGATGTGGCTGTACTGAATGAATGAATTGACTTTATTGTCCACCTTAGTGGAAACCTAGAGTACATGATCTTGACTGTTTAATAACTTGAAGTTCATCACACTGAAGGTCCTGAATCAGTTTAACAAAAATTAAAAAGACAATATGATAACACACAGGACACGTTGATTTCTACAAAACGTTTTGTAGTTTTATAGCAGCAAATATATAGTGTACTATTTGTCCTACTCCCCCTCTTACCTTTACCCTTATATCTTTACAGATTAGGTACAGTCGCCTCCTTACAGGGATCGTGAAGACCCTCAATGAGATGGAGGAAGTAAGGAGGACCCTGCTCCAGAGGCTCATACATATCAACATGTGTCAGTCTCCCTCTGAACTGCCTCCCAGTGAGTAGACATGCAGCACATGTAGACTTGAGATAATGTTGCACTGAGCTGCACATTAATATGAATGATCATTTTATTTGTTTGTTAATAGATTTAATGACAACATGGTGTGTGATTGTAGATTTGTCCCTGCTGTATTATTTGTAATAAATGTAATAAAACTGAACTTATAAAACAGTTACAATGAAAAAAGAAATGAAGAAAGAATATTGATGCTGATGAGGTTTTAATGATTTATTATATTTATTCACATTTAAAGGTTAATTTTTATATTTTAGTCATAATATTTTTTTCATTGTAACTCACTTGAATTTATTTGATATTTTCTATTCTGGAGATCCATTTTGTGTCTCTTCACAAAACGGGTCAGGTAAATCTCTTCCGTCACTGGATCCAAACACAAAGTTCAATCCGTCAGTGGACCAATCAGAGGTGAGTGCAGAACAGTTCACCCTGATACATTTATGGTGAGACACATTTCAAGTGATGGACACAGCTTTAATGCAGGTTGAACCTCTTTGACATACAGGAAGTCAGAGCAAAGATCTGAGAACTGGACTGATGTGAGTCAGTCTGCTGGTCTCAGTGAGGACTCTAGCAGCAGCGTTTCTAAACTGCAGCTTTCTGATCAACATTTTAGAGAAACAGTTATGAGCGTCAGAAACTTTTTTCCCACCTTTCTTTTCTTTTCCAGTTCTCTAGAAAACACACACACACACACACACACACACACACACACACACACACACACACACACACACACACACACACACACACACACACACACACACACACACACACACACACATTGTTGTCATAGTAATGAACAGTTGAGCCTGTGCTTGATGCTGCAGTGCTGTTGTTGGTCTGAATGCAGCCTGACACACATTATATTTCTCTCGCACCATCATTACACTTCCATCTATTATGTTCAGGAGTTTAATACTGTATGACCTTTGAATGTTTTTGATCACTTCATTGCACACAAGTTATTTTTTTACTTTCTAAAATGCAGGTCAATCCACCTACCTGGCCACTGTCAGCTTCAGACAGGTAATGTTGCCAAGAAATGGAAAAAATATTATTTTACCTGCTTTAATTATGAATGAGCTCTCATTATAAATGACAATGTATTTGTAATACTTGAATTAAATGGTAAATCGTGTAGCATGCAGTGGAGGACATCGACTAACATTTACTGTACTGCACTTAAGTTCAGATTTGAGGTACTTTACTTTACTTGACTATTTTCATTTGATGCTACTTTCATCATTTAATCATCTCACCACCCCTCACATTTATCTGCTGACCCTTTGGAGGGGCCCCACCCCTAGGTTGGGAACCACTGGACTAAACTAGCTAACTGTATATAAAGTAGTGTAAACTAGCTCCACCTCCAGCAGCTACAACAGTAACATGCTGCTATAACACTGATGCTTCACTATTAATAATCTAATGATGTCATAATAATAATATATCAGTCAGAGGACCAAACCACTACTTTACTGTAATACTGCATACTACATCACTCATAATACTGCAGTACTTTTACTGTAATACTGCATACTACATCACTCATAATACTGCAGTACTTTTACTGTAATACTGCATACTACATCACTCATAATACTGCAGTACTTTTACTGTAATACTGCATACTACATCACTCATAACACTGCAGTACTTTTACTGTAATACTGCATACTATATCACTCATAATACTGCAGTACTTTTACTTTTTTATTAGGATTTTTCATGCAGGACTTTTACTTGTAATGTAATATTTTTCCATTTTTGTATTAGTACTTTTATTTACGTAAATGATCTGAGAACTTCCTCCACTGGTAGCATGGATCATTGTATATACATAAAGTGTTGCAGTGTTGTGGAGAGCAAAACTTCTTCTACTAAACATTTGTTATGTTGCCAACTAGTTTTCCACTTCCTGTGGGTCTACCCAAAGTACGAAAGCAATCTGCGTCAGTAGATACCACATACGGTAAGTATCCCTAAATGTGCTGATAGCCACTTGATGGAAAGTGACTGAATACATTCACTTAAATACTGTGCTTAATTTCCTTATATCTCATCAATTTATTTGGTATTTTCTATTTCTATTTATTATTCTGGAGATCCATTTTGTGTCTTCTTCTCTCCATTAGGACCTAGTCGCAGCACAAACACACCACAGGTATGGTATCGTTGATAATGAGTTTTATTGAAGATCGATTGTAGGTGTGGTGGTGAACAGGAGAATAGCATCTAGGTACAGTTCATTAGGCAGAAGATCAGGACCAGATGCACCCATGAAGACAAACAGCAATGACAAAGCAGGACTGATGGAAACTCAAACTGCAAACCAAAGCACAGGAATGCCAGGCAGCCACAGGGACAGGCAGACAGAAATCAGTTACAGAGGCTGAACTCGTAGTCGGGGACAGAAGGCTGAGGGCAGAGACGAGGGAGGATGGTCAGAGCTGAGCAGAGTCAGAACCTGGAAGTCAAACTGATGGTGAGCGCTGGAGAGTCTTGCATGGGAACAAAGAACAATCTGGCAGTGTGAGTGGACAGGAGAAGCAGATAAACTGGCCTGATTACTGATGAGGTGCATCTGAGTGTCCAGGTGAACAGAGGTGGGTGTGGCTGACTGGCAGAGTTGAGCAGAGTAGTGATAAATGGAAATTTAGCAGAGTGGCAGGTAATAGGAAGAGCACAACTGTGACAGAAACACAAAATATATGTACACACAGAGCAATTGTCCTTTTCCAAATTTATTACTGATACTAACAGTAACAAATGACATTTAAAAGGAGGAAAGGAGAGGTCAGAAAACTATGTTCTTCCCTAACAGTGCACAGAGTTACTTGTTACTAGAAAGCAACAACAATAGTCATCTTTTAACAAATGTTTAAATATAATATCAATTAAAATTTCCACATACATTTAAACTAAATTAACTTTTTACATTAATGCAAATATGGACTAAAATACATCAACTTGCAAATATTCCCATTTAATATCTTATTAATATTTTCTGCTGTTTTATGTATGAACTTAAATTATTACATACTAATAAGACAAACACAAATAAATTGCATTTAGACTCCTACACTAGATCACATGATCTTGACTTTTTTAATAACTTGAAGTTCATAACACTGAAGGTCCTGAATCAGTTTAGTGTCAGTTTAACAATTTGTTTTTAAAAACCCAACATGATAAAACACAGGACCTGTTGAGTTCTACAAAAGCTTTTTGTAGTTTTATAGCAGCAAATATTTATTGTGTACTATTTGTCCTACTGCCCCTCTTACCTTTTCCTCTCATATCTTTACTCTTATTTTAGCAGGATGAGAACTATCACCTGCTAATAGAAAGACTCAGTAAAAACCAAAAGGAGCTGGAGGAGATAATGAGGACCCAGCTCCAAAGGCTCAGATATAACAGAACAGGTCAGTCTCCCTCTGAACTGCCTCCCAGTGAGTAGACATGCAGCACATGTAGACTTGAGATAATGTTGCACTGAGCTGCACATTAATATGAATGATCATTTAATGTGACTGAATGTGACATTTTATTATTGTTTAGTATCTCTGACCTCATGCTTTAAGATTTAATGACAACATGGTGTGTGATTGTAGATTTGTCCCTGCTGTATTATTTATAATAATGTAATAAAACTGAACTCATGAAACATTTACAATGAAAAAAGAAATGAAGAAAGAATATTGATGCTGATGAGGTTTTAATGAATTATTATATTTATTCACATTTAAAGGTTCATTTATATATTTTACACGGTCATATGATTTATTTCATTATATTTCATCAATTTATTTGATACTTTCTATTCTGGAGATCCATTTTGAATCTTCTTCTCTCCATCAGGTACATTTAGTCCCTCACTGGATCTCACACCTTTTTATCAGTCAGTGGACCAAACAGAGGTGAGTGCAGAACAGTTCACCCTGATACATTTATGGTGAGACACATTTCAAGTGTTGGACACAGCTTTAATGCAGGTTGAACATCTTTGACATACAGGAAGTCAGAGCAAAGATCTGAGAACTGGACTGATGTGAGTCAGTCTGCTGGTCTCAGTGAGGACTCTAGCAGCAGCGTTTCTAAACTGCAGCTTTCTGATCAACATTTTAGAGAAACAGTTATGAGTGTCAGAAACTTTTTTACCACCTTTCTTTTCTTTTCCTGTTCTCTAGAAAACACACACACACACACACACACACACACACACACACACACACACACACACACACACACACACACACACACACACACACACATTGTTGTCATAGTAATGAACAGTTGAGCCTGTGCTTGATGCTGCAGTGCTGTTGTTGGTCTGAATGCAGCCTGACACACATTATATTTCTTTCACACCATCATTACACTTCCATCTATTATGTTCAGGAGTTTAATACTGTATGTCCTTTGAATGTTTTTGATCACTTCATTGCACACAAGTTATTTTTTTACTTTCTAAAATGCAGGTCAATCCACCTACCTGGCCACTGTCAGCTTCAGACAGGTAATGTTGCCAAGAAATGGAAAAAATATAATTTTACCTGCTTTAATTATGAATGAGCTCTCATTATAAATGACAATGTATTTGTAATACTTGAATTAAATGGTAAATCGTGTAGCATGCAGTGGAGGACATCGACTTACATTTACTGTACTGCACTTAAGTTCAGATTTGAGGTACTTTACTTTATTTGAGTATTTTCATTTGATGCTACTTTCATCATTTAATCATCACACCACCCCTCACATTTATCTGCTGACCCTTTGGAGGGGCCCCACCCCCTTCGCTGTCTTTCATGACACCTCCGATGTCTCGCCCAAAAACAAGAAGGCTACATGCACCACTAGACACCACCTATGGTAAGTACAGTAAATGGGCTGATAGCCACTAAATACATTGACTTAAGGACTGTACTGAATTTCAAATTTGAGGTTCATTTAATCATTTATTTCACTCTTTACTTTTACTCCACTAACAATGATCTTTATTGAAAATGATTATAACAACAGTAACATGGTACTAATGCAGTGACTGTTTTACAGACTGTTTTTCATTTATTTATTTAATATATCAGTCACAGCCTGATTTTCTGCTAAATTAATAGTTTTACTTTAGTACTTTCAGTACATTGAGCTGGTAAGACTTTAACTCGTAATGGAGTTTTTTTACATCATGTTATTGATTTGATGACTTTAAAAAGGATCTCAGTACTTATTCCACCACTGCAAACATTGCATTTTAGCTTTTTGTTTCATCTTCTCCTCGTCAGATGAGTCTCAACCCACAATGGAACCAAACATGGTGTTTGATCTGTCTGCAGTCAAAGATGTTTTGATGTCTCAGCGGTTCACCTCAACACTTTCACTGGTGAGACACACTTATTACAGCTGGTGGATGAGTCTTAAAGAAAGCATATTTATAAGGTTAAATTGAGACAAATTACTTCTAACAATATTGTTATACCATAAACTACAACTACCCCCCCCTGGAGGGGTAGTACTGCCTGGGGGTAGTTGGCCCAGGCCTGGGGGTGGGGCTTGATGGCGAGCGCCTGGTGGCCGGGCCTGCACCCATGGGGCCCGGCCGGGCACAGCCCGAAGAGAAAACATGGGACCCCCTTCAAGTGAACCCACCACCCGCAGGAGGGGCCAAAGGGGTTGGGTGCGAAGTGAGCTGGGCAGCGGCCGAAGGCGGGGACCTTGGCGGTCCGATCCTCGGCTGCATAAGCTAGCTCTAGGGACGTGGAATGTCACCTCTCTGGCAGGGAAGGAGCCTGAGCTGCTGCGCAAGGTTGAGAAGTTCCGGCTAGATATAGTCGGCCTCACCTCGACGCATAGTAAGGGCTCTGGAACTTATCTTCTCTAGAGGGGTTGGACTCTCGTCCACTCTGGAGTTGCCGCTGGTGAAAGGCGCCGGGCAGGGGTGGCGATACTTATTGCCCCTCGGCTTGGCGCCTGTATGTTGGAGTTTACCCCAGTGGATGAAAGGGTAGCCTCCCTCCGCCTTCGGGTGGGGGGACGGATCCTGACCAGAGTATCCACCCTTTCTGGACTCCTTGGAGGGGGTGCTGGAGAGTGCTCCCTCTGGGGATTCCATCATTCTGCTGGGGGACTTCAACGCCCACGTAGGCAGTGACAGTGAGACCTGGGAGGGTGTGATTGGGAGGAACGGCCCCCCCGACCTGAACCCGAGCGGTGTTCTGTTATTGGACTTCTGTGCTCGTCACGGATTGTCCATAACGAACACCATGTTCAAGCATAAGGGTGTCCATATGTGCACTTGGCACCAGGACAAAACCCGTACATGGGAGGAGTTCGGTGAGGCCATGGAGAACGACTTCCGGACGGCTTCGAAGAGGTTCTGGACCACCATCCGGCGTCTCAGGAGGGGGAAGCAGTACACCGTCAACACTGTGTATGGTGGAGACGGTGTGCTGCTCACCTCGACTCGGGACATTGTGGATCGGTGGAAAGAATACTTCGAAGACCTCCTCAATCCCACCGAACGCCTTCCGGTAAGGAAGCAGGGTCTGGGGACCCGGGCGGGAGCTCTCCTATCTCTGGGGCCGAGGTCGCCGAGGTGGTCAAAAAGCTCCTCGATGACAAGGCCCCGGGGGTGGACGAGATTCGCCAAGAGTTCCTCAAGGCCCTGGATGTTGTGGGGCTGTCATGGTTGACACAACTCTGCAACATCGCGTGGACATCGGGGGCAGTGCCTCTGGATTGGCAGACTGGGGTGGTGGTCCCTCTCTTTAAGAAGGGGGAGGGTTTGTTCCAACTATAGGGGGATCACACTCCTCAGCTTCCCTGGTAAGGTCTATTCGGGGGTACTGGAGAGGAGGGTCCGTAGGATAGTCGAACCTCGGATTCAGGAGGAGCAATGTGGTTTTCGCTCGGGTCGTGGAACTGTGGACCAGCTCTGTGTACCCTCTGCGGGATCCTTGAGGGTGCATGGGAGTTTGCCCAACCAGTCCACATGTGCTTTGTGGACTTGGAAAAGGCATTCGACCGTGCCCCTCGGGGGGTCCTGTGGGGGTTCTCCAGGAGTACGGGGTATCGGACCCCCTGATACGGGCCGTCCATTCCCTGTACGACCGGTGTCAGAGCTTGGTCCGCATAGCTGGTAGTAAGTCGGACTCGTTTCCGGTGGGGGTTGGACTTCGCCAGGGCTGCCCTTTGTCACCGATCCTGTTCATAATTTTTATGGACAGGATTTCTAGGTGCTGCCAGGGCGTTGAAGGGTTCCGGTTTGGTGACCTCAGGATTGGGTCACTGCTTTTTGCAGATGATGTGGTCCTGTTGGCTTCATCAGACCGTGACCTCCAACTTTCACTGGATCGGTTCGCCGCCGAGTGTGAAGCGGCCGGGATGAGAATCAGCACCTCCAAATCCGAGTCCATGGTCCTCAGCCGGAAAAGGGTGGAGTGCACTCTCCGGGTCGGGGATGAGATCCTGCCCCAAGTGGAGGAGTTCAAGTACCTCGGGATCTTGTTCACGAGTGAGGGAAGGATGGAGCGGGAGATTGACAGGCGGATCAGTGCGGCATCTGCAGTAATGCGAACTCTGCACAGATCCGTCGTGGTGAAGAGAGAGCTGAGCCGAAAGGCGAAGCTCTCAATTTACCAGTCGATCTTCGTTCCTACCCTCACCTATGGTCATGAGCTTTGGGTAGTGACCGAAAGAACGAGATTACGGGTACAAGCGGCCGAAATGAGCTTCCTCCGTAGGGTGGCTGGGCTCTCCCTTAGAGATAGGGTGAGAAGCTCGGTCATCCGGGAGGAGCTCGGAGTAGACCCGCTGCTCCTCCGCGTTGAGAAGAGCCAGTTGAGGTGGCTCGGGCATCTAGTTAGGATGACTCCCGGACGCCTCCCGGGTGAGGTTTTCAGGGCACGTCCCACCGGTAGGAGACCCCGGGGAAGACCTAGGACACGCTGGAGAGACTATGTCTCTCGGCTGGCCTGGGAACGTCTCGGGATCCCCCGGGAAGAGCTGGACGAAGTGGCTGGGGAGAGGGAAGTATGGGTTTCCCTGCTAAGGCTGCTGCCCCCGCGACCCGACCCCGGATAAGTGGAAGAAGATGGATGGATGGATGGAATAAACTACATAATAGTATATATCAGGTCCTTTCAAAGTGTAAAGGAGCATGGGCAAACATCTGGCTAGCTTAGTTCAGCTATGTGTGGAGCAAAATAGATCACTTTTAGCCCCTATAGTGAGAAAGGACATAAAGTCTGGGTCGAGCAGAAAACTGAGGAACCATGACCATAATTATATTAAGTTTGGATTTTCATGGATTGGTCCAGATGATGCTCCACTGCCACAGTGTGTTACTTGCGAAGAGGTGCTAGCTAATAACAGTATGAGAGTATGTTAAATCTGGCACCTCATCGAGACGAAGCAACTAAGTTTGGAGACCAAGCCACAACAGTTTTCTGATAGGAAGCTAAAGAAATTGCATTCACGGAAGAATGTAATTGCAACATTTAGCAACTGAAGCATCATATCGCCTAGCGTTACACATAGTTAAGGCAGGTAAACCCGACAACATTGGTGAAATGTTATGCATCCATGATGTTAAAGATGTATTCGATACTCTGATGACTCGATGTTTGAAAAAATAAAGATGTTTACAACATTTATTGTTGAAACCATATTTTATGCCTGAGTGGAACAGCAATGACAACAATAATAGTAATAATAGCAATAATACTTAATGGGGGGGTAGTATATACTAGCAGTAGAAACCTAAAACTTGAATTAAGCTTCTCTGGGCTACACGTACATGAAAATGCACAGTGGTCACTGGACAGGTATTTTATCAACCAATCAACTTGCTCGATGTGCAGTTTCACAGCACACAGTTGTGATTTGGGAGGTGTGTGTGTTGGCTCATCTGCAAGCCTCTGTGACCTACAGTTACCCATAATAAGGTATGATATATGTGTGGGATCACAGGGATATATGTATCTTTGGAGAAGCAAAATTCAAAATTTGGTTGCAACATATCTTATTCCTGTCATCTAGAGCTGCAACAATTAAGCTGTCAACTATCAAATGAATCACCAACTATTTTAATAATCAATTCAATGTAATGTATCATTTTATAAGAACAAATTCAAATTTTCCAGCTTCTCAAATGTGAATATTTCCTATTACATGACAGTGGATTAAATATATTTGAGCTATGGCCAGAAGAAGTCATCTTGGGCTCTGGGAAACATTAATCTACATTTTTCATCATTTTCTGACATTTTCTGGACTAACCAACTAATCGACCAGTTGAGAAAATAGTCTTTAGTTGCAGCCATTCCATTTAATGTTTACTCTGATCTGATATAATGTACTTATTACATATATATAAAGGATATTTTTCACTTGATGGCACACAACTACACACAATTATGTTTTGAAAACAAATGTTTTGTCTTTCTAAAAATCCAGGCCCCATCCTGCTTTAAACCTGAAGTGTTACATGAACCTGGACACATTTCATACAGGTAATCAGATCATAAAATAGAAAAATATGGTTTCCTCTGCTTTACTGGTTATTCAAAATACAGTAAGAACCTATTTTTATTAAGTAGACAGATCATGTGGTATACTGTAGATCACTCCTTATACAGTACATTGCATTGTGGTGATGGTTGAGTTGATTTATATAATTTTTAGTAAAGGATCTGAATACTTCTTCCACCACTGTCGTTCTGTGTCATTCAGGTTCACGTGTCCTGGTCCAGGTGTGTTCCAGTGTATGCTGACGAAGCTGATATTTACTATGGATCGGGAGGGGGAGTTGTTATACAGGACTGTCCAGTGGGATGAAAACCTTCTTCAGTCAGCTGGAAAGAGACCTGCAGGTCCGCTGTTTGACATCAAGTGTTCAGAGGACGTTGTCTCTAAGCTTCACTTCCCACACTGTGGAAAAAATCCTGGTAAGCAAGCAGAGTGTTGTGGGTTTATTAATTAAATTTAAAAAATCTCTGCCCTTTCATTTTGTTAAACTATATAATAATAGGAAGTGTCTGAAATTACATTTCAATCAGGAGAGACCAGAATGCAGTAAAAAGAATGTTTATTATACAGATGATATTAATGATTAGGTATTGTCAAAAGGCTTTGGCGCTCGGACTCTGCAGGGAGAATTTTAATCGAAGGAAATCAGTCCTAAGCAGCAGCAAGATAGACCCTAGGCTCTAGGTGGGCGGCCGTCTGCCTTGACTGATTGGGGTTGAGGGGGTAGAGAGAGAGAAGGACAAGAGAGAGAAGGGAAAAAGAAAGAAAGAGGAGAGGGAGAAAGAGATAGAGGAGAGAGGAGAGAGAGAGTGCAGACAAACGATGTCAATCTGACTGCTGGGATTGATCAGACTGATGAGGTTGAAATGATGCATTCATGCATCTGAAGACTGGGTGGTGATGGGGAGCTGGTGGGTCACACAAAGTAGCATCAAGAAAGCACCTGAGCTGAGAAGAAGTACATTTAAAAAGAAAGCTGCAATATGATAGGCTGACAAAGAAGGTGTGTCACCATGCTACTGGTTAGACTTGACCAGGTGATGTGAACAGCTGACGTCAATTGATGCTCCAGAAATAACAAATTAAATCATGAGCTTTGACGTAGATCAGTATGAGCTGTGAGAAGGATCAGAATGTCCCAATAATGAGAAATAAAACTACAGACGTGAGCATACAAAAGATGGTCTTCCTGTCTGAATTTTCACTAAGCTTCATTTCGTGATAATAGATAATACATTATGCTGGATGCCACATAAATGATAGCAAAGCTTAAATGTCAGTTAGTTGTTATACTGTATAAAGTATAACAGTATCTATTAGTGCTTTATTTTACTTGTTACAGTCATAATGTGTGTCTCTGCAAGAACACTGCACATTGACTGACATATAAATTCCTGTTTCAAAAATCAAAAAGAGTTGTTAAAATGGCTTTGAGTTAGATCATTGGAAATAAATGAATGGTTGATGGTTCTGTGTTTACAGCATCGCTCTCAGACGTCCTGTCTGTTGTTCACATCAGTGATGATGGAATGAGCCTCCTTGAACCTCTGGAGATTACAGACACTCACGTGGTTGTGGATGTCTCTCACCTCTCACCCTGGGGTTTGGTATGGGATATCATTAAAAGATTTTTCAACCCAGATCCAATAACAGTGAGTGGCCAAGTTCTGCTGTTTCATCGACCAACGTACATGAGGCAACACCCAAAACTCAACGTGTTTCTACTGCCAGAGAATGTGCCGGTGCAGGAGGTAAAAGCTCTTTTCATAGTAACTCACCATCAGTTCATAATCATTAGAATCTCTCAGCTTTAATAATTAGCCAAAATAAACTGATTTATCAGTCAACAACACACTTCCTTTCCCTCCACATTTTTCAAAGTTTGTTATGCAATTCTGTAAGGATTATTCTATTCAGATATGTTTTGGGGCAAATTTGTACGATAAAACTTTTGATTTTATGTTGTTTTTCTTTTCACGCTGTGGTGTACAGCTTAACATTCAGCAGGTGGCAGGCTTTTTACTTTAACATGTGCTTCCACAGTACACAACATATTTCATTCGTTGTGTACAAGTAACTACAGCACAACGAGGTTTCAAAAAATACTAAATCCAAATGTTTAATACATCACACACACACGCTTTCAAATGAAGGCAGCAAGCCATAAATCAAAAAAATGATCCCTGATATGACCAACCTGTATAAGATAACTCATCTTCTAAGTACTTTAAACAACAGTGAACAGTTTTTTCATAACAGGTCTCCAACATTTTCCATAAATATCAATCACAATCCCTTAAAATATAACAGTGCAGTTTTGTTTTCCTACCAACAACACTGAGCATATCCTTTACAATCATGTTCGTGTAACTGGGTCGGTCTCCGTTGTGTTCTGTTAAAAGGAGTCCAAAAGAGAGCAAAAGCGTTGTTTTTAGGCTCTTTTATCTCTGCAACACACCTCTCTCAGTCAGGATAAATGCAGACTCAACATGTGAATGACATAAAATACAATAAAATGTGAACAAAGTGCCACAAACTTGTCTCAAATTATGTGACAAAATTACATTGTTAACATATATAGCTTAAATATTAACAGCATGAAATGTGAAATAATAATAATGTGAATGTAAAACAATTGAAACACTCATCAAAATACATCATACAATGAAACACTTGAAAGCTATCCTCTATCACACTTAACACAGTAAACTTAACACAATAAACTGAACATAAAAAATACATTTACTGAACTGATAATGGGAGTACATTACAACATACACATACCTGTTAAAATGAGTCCAAAAGACAGCAAAAACGTTATTTTAGGCTCTTTATCTCTGCAACACACCTAAAATAAAAAAAACAAGCTTGAGTGTCCAAGCCAAAATGATGAAAACCAGCCACTCAACGTTACAGGCAAAACGCGTTTAAGCTAGTTTTTTAAGCCTTACAAACTCATCTCTACAGGTAAAAAGAACGACAGAGAATTACACAGCTATTCTATAATAGCAATATTAAGCATGAATACACTGCTGTGTGCACTTAAACAACATTAAAACTTAAAATTCACACTTTATCATCGCGCTGCCTTGAATACATACCTCTCTGTCAGGATAAATGCAGACTGATGAGACGGGAAATGAAGCAGTATTTCTGCTAATGGCCAGCAGAGGGCGCTAGAATACAGCTTTTTCACGAGTCAGCCGTTTTTCCACGCTGGACTTTTGTGTGTCTTCGTCTGCATCAGACCAGCTAGCAGGTTAACTTACTACTGATTCAACCTAGCCGAAGGCAGCTGTAAAAATTCCCTCAGTGTCAGACTCTACTTCAAAATAAGGTGGAGGTCGTTACAGTTACATCCCCCTAGTGGCTGAAAGTGAGAATTGCTCTGCAGTAGTAATGATGATTGAGTAATTAATCACACATCCCTAGTATTCTGTAGTTCTTTAACTGCTACACGTTATCTTATTTTTATTTTTTGTTGTTGTAGCAAAATCTTAATGATGCCACAATTCAACAATGGAAAACAGAGCATTATTATGTCATGGAATAATATAATTTAAGTAATGAAGTCACAGTCTAATAAAAATATTCTAATGAAGGTGAAAGGACAACAGGAAAAAGCTGAGTATATTGACGTCCCTTCCTCCTGTGACCTCGCTGATGGCCAAACCTACAGTCTGCACAGTTCTGAGGACCATGAAGTACAGCCTGAGGTGAGTATGTCCAAACAAAACATAAAGATAGGGCCTCATGCAAGAACATTTTTGTATTCTTATCTTAAATTTTTCTAAATTTCTTTTTTCATGAGGTGGACCTGTATGAGTAAGCCATGTCAGATTCACCAAACACTGGTATCGCCAGGACACAGTCATAACTGACCTGCGTAAATATGATGAATCCCATCTGTTCTAAATGAACACGCGTTCCCAAGAATAGTAAATTAGCTTAATTTACTGAAATATACCAGGCGTCCGGCAGGTTGTAGAGAAGCTCCATTCATGAAAATGGCACCAAAGTCTAAAAAGAAGAACTTTACCAGCTTGGAGATCGAAGTCCCGCTCTCAGAAATAGATAAACAGAAACACATATTATTATTTAGTGTGTAAGTGGTGAAATGAAAGGTCCCAAGAAAGTCAAAGAACAGGACAAAATGACCCATGTTGTGAACACTGTCTCAGCTGTTGCACGCACCGTCACAAAAATAAAAAATAAATGGTTTGACATGAAATTGAATGCCAAAAAACATCTTGCTAGTGGAGTCATCAGCAAGGGAGCCAAACCATAACCCTGATCACCAACAACTCAATTAAATGAATAAAAGTAATTGACGAATAGTCAGTTTGCATTGAGGAAAAGTAACTGTGGACAAGTCGCTTTGTAGTTTCAGCCGCTAATATATATATATATATTGTAAGCCTACATTATATCATAGTTTCAATTGCCAGTTTAAATGACTGATATAGCTGCCTAAATTGTCAAATACTACTTTAATACTAAAATAATACTTATACTACAAACACAGTATGTCACCATAGTTCTGGATTATGAAGTGTAATTTATAAATTACAACACAAAATGTCTTCAAAGTAATGCACGGGACACAATTCATTAGTCAACAACAAAGTTTCATTGCTTTGGAGAACAGCAAGTTGGTTGTTTGTGACTGGTGCGACAGGTTTGCACCACTCATTAAGTTTGTTCGTACCTAAGAGAAAATCCTAAATACGAGAAAATTGGTGAATGCGGCAAGTTATTGTAAATCTCTCGTAAACGTAATTTAAGAACAAATCTGTGTGTATGAATGTTGCATGCATTAGGCACATTGTCTCTATTACTGCTGTAACAGGTTTACACAGTTAATGACTTTAATACCCAGAGTGTTATACCACTATGAATATAAAAACCTTTATTTGATTAATGCAGCTTTAACTTCCCATGGTAATTTATCAGAAAACATCTTGAATGCAGACTAAGTTGGATTAAATAGCAAACTTTGTAATTGCAGCAAGATTTTTTTAATTGAAACTTTGTTATTGGTTTACAGTGTGCACGATTTAAGTGTAACTATGGACCAAATTACCACCCAACTTTTGATATTCAACTGACTCCGAGCAAAGATGAAGTGACCATGACAGTCCAAGACCAAGAGAAGAGACGGGTCTGGAAGTATCACATTAAACTGTCTGTCCTGGCAACCCAGCCCTCAGCCAGTCAACCAGCCAGGCTCCCAGTCACAGCTGAAGAAGAAGGTGAGCAACACTGTGTCTAATTGAAGGGCAAAGTTTCTGCAAAACTCAGAATTCAAACAAACTACAGCAGGTATAATTACTTTATTTTTATCTCTGAATGTGAAGCATTGTCAGTTAATGAAGTTATGTGTGTGTGTGTGTGTGTGTGTGTGTGTGTGTGTGTGTGTGTGTGTGTGTGTGTGTGTGTGTGTGTGTGTGTGTGTGTGTGTGTATCCAAAGCCTGATATATGTTATTTATCTGTGCTGTAAGCCTCTGTTTTTGTCCTCAAAGTATTGCAAACATGTTAGTGAGTCACACCCACGTAGCAGCAACCACAGTTGAAAGTAAAGCCATTGAAGAAATACCTTAAAGTGAAGTACCACTGGTGTTCAGCTCCAAAAAAAAACCCTGCGTCCAATTGACTACCATTCAAAAAGCGCCATCTTCTTTTAGAAATACTTAGTTATTTTCAGCGAGTCATTATGGTCTTAATCTCTAAAATTCAAGCCCTCTATTAAGTGTGCTAGTGGTAATTTTGCTCTGTTAAAAGACTTGTTTTAAGAATTAATAGCTTTGTCTGCCATGTGGGCAATGATAGACAGTTGGCTCAGGGTCCAGGACTCACATTGAATCAAACTATTGTTGCAATATTTCATTAAGTTGAATGTTGCTTGATTACAATACAGCATAATTTAGCTGAAGTAACTAATGTTAGCTCAAGTCTGCACTGTCTTAGTTGAAAGCTTCTGGCTCCAAATGGAAAAGATGACACTGACCATAAACTGCAAATCTGGCCTTCAAACCGCTTTGGCATACAGGCTATGGTCACACTGCTGCACTCGGTGACATTTTCCTTCATCATGAAGAGTTTGGTCACATTAGTTTGTTTAGGCAGACATGTGCTTGTGCAGAAACACTGTTCATTAGCACCTTCATTAGCATGTTGTCTACATATCACAACCATTTGATTTTGTACTACATTTTACTTCAGTAGAACGTCAAGAGGTAGTGATATGTAGCACGACGCTGTATGTCTTACAGATTACTCTCTGGAGAATGAAAATGTGATCTCTGTTTTTGAATGTCTGTGGAGCCATTTCTAAACAAACTAACATGAATAATTTCTTCATGATGAAAGAACATGTAACCAGTGCAGCAATGTGTTTTTTGCAGTTTTTGGACAACAACGGAGGTCTACAGCACAGACAAATAAGATATATGAGGCTTTGGATAGATTAGATCAGTTCAGTTCAGTGTTAGTTTGTCTTATGCTTTAACTGCAGGCTCCAGCTGGAGGAGGTGAGCAACACTGTGTCCATTGAGAATATTTTTTTCTACTGACAAAAAAACAAAGAAAAACTAAATGTGCCTTTCGAGAGAATTTACACTGAATGTTAGTTTCATCGCCTTTAATTTCACTGCATAGATTTTCCATTAGACATAAGGTCTAATTAGGGATCCAACATCTTTATTGCTACTCCAACAGGGAAACACTATCCAAGGAAACACAAAGAGGGAATTTGATGCCAAAAAGAGATATCCACTTGATATGAGTAACTCAGACTGATGAAGCTGAATATAAGCATTATACATTATAATATGCATTTTTGCAGAAAATGACTGTGTGGACAAACTGGATTTTGGTTCCCATCACTAACTTTGAAAGCACATTTGAAGAGGATATTTTAATAGTCAGTATGAACAAGAGTAATAATTATGGTGAGGGAAACCTCTTTCATTGTCCATAGGGGTACCTGGCTGTTGTTTTAAGACAGGCTTGAAAAACTGTGTAAGACTTGTGGTCATTTAACAATCTTTCTACATTTTCAAGACCACAATCTGACATTCATGCCCACTTCACACAGTGACTTACCAGGTTTTCATAGGTGATAGGCAAGACTTGAACTCCTCTCTCAAGCTCTGTTTTTTTCATTTTGTTCTGTCATTTACTACCCCAGGTTCTGACCCAAGGACGGGGGATCTGCAAAGTACTCAAAGTCTTCCAGGGGATGAAAAGACAAAACTGCTGTCTGTTCGGAAAAAGTTTATTGAGAGAGTGTCCGATCCTAATCTGAAAACCCTGATGGATGCACTTCTACAACACAAGGTTATCAACAGCGGGGAAATTGATTCAATCAAAGGATTGTCCAGGGCAGACAAAGCACGAGAGCTGATTGACATGGTGCGAGGGAAGGGTGATCAGGGTTGTAAAATTCTGTTGGATACCTTCTGTGAGGTAGATCCATTTGTTTATTCAACACTACAGTTTCCATGAAGCAAAAGGGAACTGTGGTGAAATCAGTGGCTTGTGAATATATCTTCAGAGGCTTTGTTCTTAGTATTTCCTTAACTCAAAAACCTCAGGATCTTAAACTCAGGTATACTTCAGCACTGTCAGTCAACTGATCATTTGGATTTTTCAGGTTTGTGTCATTTGTTAATTTGTTTCGGGACTTGTACATTTGTCTCAGTGCTTTAAAAGTGTTTCGTGTTTTGTTTTCTAAAGTTTAAATCTGTTTCAAGACTGGTAAAAGTGTTTTGCTAATGTCATTTTGTTTTATGATATGTAAAAAATGTTTTCCAAAATGTAAATTTGTCTCAAACTTTGTAAAAGTGTTAAACATTTTGTATTGTTTTGCACTTCCCGGCCACCGTAATATATACTCCAAAACTTTTTCAATTTACTTTTATTAGAAACACAATAAAACATACACCTAAAACAGTGTATAGGGTTAATGGTTATGGTCTTTTAAAAGAACACAGTACCTTTACATATTTAATACAGTGTGTAGCTGTGTAATTACTCAAGTCAAAAAAACAATTAATCAGAGTTGTCGCTGTGCGCAAATATTGTGCCCAAGTCACAGTAAGGCTCACCAAGCTCACCGTCCTCAGACTCTGTGTCAGTCCCAGAATCAAACAAAGCATCATCTTCTGTTCCATCCAGTGGAGAAACACCAAAGTCAGTGAATCTTTTATTCTTCAGATCTGTGCTCATACTGTGTGTCGTTGCCACAGCGCAATAGCTGATCGTCTGTGCGCTTCTGTACATTGCGCTTCAACATCTGCTGCTGTTAGTCAGGTCAGTTTGGTCTGTAACGGGTCATCAATAGTCTATCTATTTTAATTAGCTGCAGACACAGCTAGAGCACACGTGCTTATAGGACGTTATAGTTCATAAGTGTGGATGCTCACATTGTTATCTTTATTGTTATAGTTATCATTCTTAGTGTGGACAGCCTTTTACACACCTATAATTGTGCAGATCCAACCTCTCTCTGTATTTTACTGGTGTATAGGACACACCCCACTTTTCAATTTAAAAAATTTAAAATCTCGTTTAAGGTGCGACTTATACACCGTTTTTTACGGTATATATTTAAGGCATGCTATGCAGAATTTGTTGGTTGGTGCACAACATTAAGAGTTGCGCCCCCCCCCCCAAGTTCTATGACACCAGAGCAAGAAGTGTGTGCGCAATTTGAGACAACACTGAGCTGTCAAAATTTGCACACTACACAAGTAAGTATACAGTGTACTAACAGAAGTACGTGATTTGAGACGCAGCACTGGTTAAGCTCTATAAGCAGTAATTCCTTTGTTGTTAACTTCAAGAACATGGTAATTATCCGCTGCTGGTTTATTGGAGATTCTCAGCAACCACTGTGAGAAAACTGGGCATGCAGTCTTTGTCAATTATGCCCCAAAACCTTGGAACATACTACCATTAGATATTTTTTTGAAAGGAAGCTAAAAACGTATCTACAAAGTATATTTTATTATTTAATTTTTCACTTTGCATGATCTTATTTATGTTAATGTTATCAAATGCGGTTTATTTTCCATCTTATGTTACATTAATGCTTGTTACATGCTTTTATGTTCTTTTTATGTTCCTTTTATGTGAAGCACTTGTTGCATGTAATTTATTTTGTTGTAAAGCACTTTGACCTGCATCTCTTGTATGAAAGGTGCTATGCAAATAAAGTTATTATTATCATCCCATGTCTCCCACTGCATGGCCATCTTTGTTGCATATTTCTACACCCAGGAAATATCTTATTGCACAGTTTTGTATTGATTCACACATAGACTAAGACTCTAAGACGTCAAACCTCTGGCAATATAACCAAACTCAATACAGACAAGCCTAAACTCTAACTCCTAATTCTTGTAATTAAATTACGAGATCTTTACTTGTAACTATGAGATCATAACTGTGTTGTTGTTTTTTCATCAGTGATAGCAATGCGACGTTGTAAATTACACGTGAATATTTGTGCATATTTATATTAAGTCTATGCTCATACAATAACGTATTTTAGCTGTTTGGGTAGAAAAAAACCCAAATGATCCAGCGTGTGTAAGCACAGCAGAGTTCACTCTGTCCGAGTTGTTGACTGAGTGTAAAGTGAAGAGACTGAAACGTGAAGAAAGAAGGAAATGATAAATGATGACGTAAGAACCAGGAAGGGCGGTAGAGATCAGACGGAGGTGTAAAGGAGCACTACAACACAGCTGTGTGTCTACTATCAGGTAAGACTTTTACTGTTCGTGACTGAAATGATCTTTAAGTATATTTTTTAGATACAACATGAAAAGTTTAGGATAAACTTCGGTAAAACAGCGATAGTAAGAGACAGAGAGTGAAAACAAAAATCACCAAACCAGGAAAGAAACTCTCTCAACTTCCTTCATTTCTACATCGAAGCCAGCTGATAAACTTGAGCAAAACGCAGAGAAAAGACGTGATGTAATCTGTAATGTTTAGACTGGAAAGATAATGTCAAGATTTATTGTGTTGTTTGGGGATTTTCATCATATTCACAGAGCTAAAAAATAAAAATAAAAAAGAATAGTCAACGAGGGAGAGAGAGGAACTGAAACTGAAACTAAACTTCAGTTTTAACCAGTGAAGGATATATTTACTCCAGCAGCTCCTCCCTTCAACATTTCGCGCCGTTTTCGAGGATCCTTCGTGTCTGATTGGTGGATGGCAGCTGTAGGAAATGTAATAATGTAACTTTTGGCAGAATTAATGTTTTATTTTAATTATCTCAGCACTTAAAGAGACAGTATCACCACATTATTTTAGATTAATGTCACTGCGGTGGTGATAAGTAACTAAGTACATTTACTCAAGAAAGTACACTTTTGAGGTATTTGTACTTTATTGTAGTATTTCCATGTGATGCTAATTTCAGAGGGGAATATTGTTCTTTCTACTCCACTACATTTATTTGACAACTTCAGTTACTTTTTTAGATGAAGATTTGACACAATTGATAATATAACAAGCTTTTCATTAAACACATCGTTAAAGATGAAGATGAAGTTTCATATTTATCACTGTTATTTCATTATAGCTCTGTCACCATTAGGCTTCTTAAGTAAATAATTAGCACTGTAATCATGCCATCATTTCTAACAGTGGAGGATATTGGTTGAATACTGAGTCCACATCTTCAAACCTTTTCATATAGATGACTAAACCAACACACTGCTGGACACAACAGCTGATTTTACACACAAAATCAAATCCACCAACACAACAACTCATGTGTCAGTTAGAGACATTGAGACAAAAACTGAGCACATGGAGATCTTTCTATCGCAGTCTGTGAAGTTACATCACTTTTTTATTGTTGATAGTGTCAGAAATGTGATTATTGTGTACATATAGTAAGACTTGTACCAAAGAATGAAAGAATACTATGGTGTATTCTACAGAAAAATGTGATAGAGTGTGATTGAAAAAACCTTCAATGAGCTCTTTGTTTTTAGTTTGAAAAACCACAATTTTTGATGAGAATGGAGAGCTATAATAGAGATGAAATGATATGTATTTTTAAATGTGAAAGCTTGAAATCAGACTCAGTTCAGACTCCATTTAAAGTCCACATGGCAGCGCTGAGGGATGAAAACATGAAGACTGAGACAGGACAAGTGTTACTATAGCATGATTTCACCACCAGGCTCTCTGTATATGATATATCACAGTGTTTTTATTATAGTGTTACTAATTAAAGTCCCAGACAGACTGAAATCCAGAAGATGAGTGATCGTGGGGGTGAAGAGGAGGAGCGACCATTGTTTCTAGAGTCCAGCTGTCAGCCAATGACTGGAGACTTCAGTGATGAACCTGGACCCTCAAACAGAGAGTAAGAGCACACTGACTGCGTATGCTGTAAACCTGCCTGGAATTACACAAGAGTATTAAATGCTGGTATTTATATCACAAAATACTTAAAACAAAGTAAGAATTAAAGCTGCAGCAGTGATGAACGGGCCCTTGCACCCCGTCAGGCTGTGGGGCAGTTGAAAGGCTTGCACAGCGGGCAAGTAGATGTCTTCAGACCTGGGCTCTTATTGAACATTACATGAAGGGGTTAAAGAACCCCCTTCTGTGTCCACTATGTGGCACTAGAGAACACCCACTAAGAGCAAAAAATTGAAGTGCAGATGTGTTCAGGGCGGGAGTCTTATCGTGCATGAGAAATGTGTGGCTGATTGAACAATGTATGATAGAGTTGTAGGGACTTCCTGTTTTTTGGCGAATTATCGAAATTTGCTGCATCGCCGTGCCCACCAGGTAAAACAGGGACAAAATATTTTGATAACTTTTCATCTCCAAGGTCTTAAGATGACACTCAGAAAATTTGAAGTTGGTTGGGTTAAAGTTTGCTTCTTCTTCCTCTCATGTTGGACATATGTAATACTTAAATACTTTAATGTCACTGAGAGAAGAGTTGAAAAATATGTTATTTTTAATCTCTTTCTCCATTTTGTCCCCATTCTCTCTTTCCTCACAGTGCTCCTGTCGTCTCCTGGCGAAAAATTCCTGCTGTCCTAAAAGACCCTCAGATGGACCGTACCACAGAAGTTAAAGCAGATGTTTCTAAGTCAGCCAACAGTAGAGTAAGTTTCTCTCTTTTATTTCACCACATTACTCAGAAAAGGAGGAAGAAATGCTGTGAAGTCATAGGTCAGTCTCAAACATTAATAGTTTTATAGCTCATATGCAGGCTTGGGGAATAACGGAATACATATAACGGTGTTACGTAATTAGGATACAAAAAAGGTAACTGTATTCCACTACAGTAACAGAAAAAAAGATGTAATCTGATTACAGGTACATTTATTTAAAATGGGGATTATTTAGCAGGATTTAAATTTTGAAACACATTTTACAATAAAGAAGGATTTACTATTATGCACTTTTAAAGTACCAAACCAAACAGCAGAAACGAGATGGAAATTAACTCACTGATCCATGTGCAGCGCATGACATGTGCAGATGTGCAGAGCGGGCGCACGTACACACACTTCACACACACACACACACACACACATTGAACTTAAAAGTTGGCAGGGAGAAAGAGCAGCTCTCCACTGGTATGATACGTCTTCAGAGCTGACAGTGTGTCAGTGGTCGTCGAACACGAGCCAAAGAAAACTCGGACTCTGCGGGCCAGTGGTGTTTCCCTGAGAATGTTACAGCACCGTGAATTGCGCAGTAATTACACCCACAATCGGCTCAGTTTTATGGACCTGTATCTAAAAGCAACACTGCTGGCTGTATGTCACAGCTAGAAACGATAAGTGTGTCTCCAAACTGAAACAAAGGTTGTGCGCATTTACACACGCGGTACAGCAGTGATAACTTCATTAACATCGGATCACAGTGATTAATGTTCTGTGTTCTGTTGCACATCTACACAGATCAGCTGGATTGTTTATAATAAAGCAGAAGTTATAAATGAACCCTGGGTCCCATCAGAGCTGTCAGAACATTTTTTATTTTTTAGTAGCTGAAAGTAGGCCAAAGCCTGACTGAAGATTTCCGTTATATCATTAAATATTAATTTGATATCATTCAAAAGATAGAGAGAGAGCAGTTAACATCAAGTCTCTGAACACACTAATATCTCCACCCTAACTGCTTGTGGCAATTTGCACTGGTCTTTCTCAATTACATGGTTTTATTTGCATAGAAAGTGGCCATATATACCCTGTGTCTTTATTATTGCATATTGGTTGTTGCAGTAATCCTAAAGTAATCAACTTACATCAACTTTAATATTGTGGTACTTGGAATATGTTACATTTCATTTTTTAACAGGTAACTAGTAACTGTATCGGAATACATTTTATATGCTATTGTGGGATGTGGCTGTAATGAATGAATGAATTGACTTTATTGTCCACCTTAGTGGAAACCTAGAGCACATGATCTTGACTGTTTAATAACTTGAAGTTCATCACACTGAAGGTCCTGAATCAGTTTAACAAAAATTAAAAAGACAACATGATAAAACACAGGACACGTTGAGTTCTACATAAAACCTTTTGTAGTTTTATAGCAGCAAATATTTATTGTGTACTATTTGTCCTACTGCCCCTCTTACCTTTTCCCTTATATCTTTACCCTTTTTTGGCAGGATGAGAACTATCGCCTACTAATAGAAAGACTCAGTAAGATCTACAATGAGCTGAAAGAGATAAGTTTGACCCTGTTCCAGATGCTCAGACATACCAGCACACTTCAGTCTCCCTCTGAACTGCGTCCCAGTGAGTAGACATGCAGCACATGTAGACTTGAGATAATGTTGCACTGAGCTGCACATTAATATGAATGATCATTTAATGAGACTGAATGTGACATTGTGACATTTTATTATTGTTTAGTATCTCTGACCTCATGCTTTAAGATTTAATGACAACATGGTGTGTGATTGTAGATTTGTCCCTGCTGTATTATTTGTAATAAATCTAATAAAACTGAACTTATGAAAGAGTTACAATGAACAAAGAAATGAGTCAAGAATATGGATGCTGATGAGGTTTTAATGAATTATTATATTTATTCACATTTACTAGAGATTCATTTTGTGTCTTCTTCTCTTTATCCTTTGCTGCATTCAATCATAAACCTTGATCAATCTATGGACCAAACAGAGGTGAGTGCAGAACAGTTCACCCTGATACATTTATGGTGAGACACATTTGAAGTGATGTACACAGCTTTAATGCAGGTTGAACATCGTTGACATACAGGAAGTCAGAGCAAAGATCTGAGAACTGGACTGATGTGATATTAAATATTAAATTATATAGTTTATATACTATTATGGGATGTGGATGGAAACCTAGAGCACATGATCTTGACTGTTTAATAACTTGAAGTTCATCACACTGAAGGTCCTGAATCAGTTTATCACAAATTAAAAAACAACAACATGAAACACACAGGACCTGTTGAGTTCTACAAAAAAACTTTTTGCAGTTTTATGGCAGCAAATATTTATTGTGTACTATTTGTACCTTTTCCCTTATAGCTTTACTCTTTTTTTGGCAGGTTAAGAACCCTCACCTGCTAATAAAGATCTTTAACATCCAAATGGAGGTGTCTCAGATTAGGAGTACCCTGTCCCAGCTCCAGAGGCTCAGACATACCAGAACAGTTCAGTCTCCCTCTGAACTGCCTCCCAGTGAGTAGACATGCAGCACATGTAGACTTGAGATAATGTTGCACTGAGCTGCACATTAATATGAATGATCATTTAATGTGACTGAATGTGACATTGTGACATTTTATTATTGTTTAGTATCTCTGACCTCATGCTTTAAGATTTAATGACAACATGGTGTGTGATTGTAGATTTGTCCCTGCTGTATTATTTGTAATAAATGTAATAAAACTGAACTTATGAAACAGTTACAATGAAAAAGAAACAAGTAAAGAATATTGATGATGATGAGGTTTTAATGAATTATTATATTTATTCACATTTAAAGGTTAATTTACATATTTTACTGTTATTCATAAGATATATTTCATTATTTGATATTTTTTTATACTGGAGATTCATTTTGTGTCTTCTTCTCTTTATCCTTTGCTGCATTCAATCATAAACCTTGATCAATCAGTGGACCAAACAGAGGTGAGTGCAGAACAGTTCACCCTGATACATTTATGGGTGAGACACATATGCCCCGACTTTGTCTGAATAGCAAATGCACTTTCACCGTTGTGTGCGCCCATAGACGTGTTGGTCTCAAAATCATATGTGGCCAGGCGCGTTGGTGGCACGTTGCTATTTTGAGGCAGAGGAAAGCGATTGCACCACTGACAAAAAAAAAAGGTCTGAAGTCAGACTATTGTCCTACTGTCACTCTTACCTTTTCCTCTTATTTCTTTACCCTTGGCAGGATGAGAACTATCACCTACTAATAGAAAGACTCAGTAAGATCCTCAATGAGCTGGAGGAGATTAAGAGGACCCAGCTCCAGAGGTTCATACAGACCAGCACAGATCATTCTCCCTCTGAACTGTCTCCCAGTGAGTAGACATGCAGCACATGTAGACTTGAGATAATGTTGCACTGAGCTGCACATTAATATGAATGATCATTTAATGAGACTGAATGTGACATTGTGACATTTTATTATTGTTTAGTATCTCTGACCTCATGCTTTAAGATTTAATGACAACATGGTGTGTGATTGTAGATTTGTCCCTGCTGTAATATTATATTATATTTCATCAATTTATTTGATATTTTCTATTCTGGAGATCTATTTTGTGTCTTCTTCTCTCCATCAGGTGAATCTCGTCCAACACTGGATCAGTCTGCGGACCAAACAGAGGTGAGTGCAGAACAGTTCACCCTGATACATTTATGGTGAGACACATTTGAAGTGATGGACACAGCTTTAATGCAGGTTGAACACCTTTGACATACAGGAAGTCAGAGCAAAGATCTGAGAACTGGACTGATGTGATATTAAAGATTTAAAAAAATGTATAGTTTATATGAAAACTAGAGCACATGATCTTGACTGTTTAATAACTTGAAGTTTATCACACTGAAGGTCCTGAATCAGTTTAACACAAATTAAAAAACAACAACATGATAAAACACAGGACACGTTGAGTTCTACATAAAACTTTTTGTAGTTTTATAGCAGCAAATATTTATTGTGTACTATTTGTCCTACTCCCCCTCTTACCTTTTCCTCTTGTATCTTTACCCTTTTTTGGCAGGATGAGAACAATCACCTACTAATAGAAAGACTCAGTAAGATATACAATGAGCTGGAGGAGATAATGAGGACCCTGTTCCAGAGGATCATACAGACCAGCACAGTTTATTCTCCCTCTGAACTGCCTCCCAGTGAGTAGACATGCAGCACATGTAGACTTGAGATAATGTTACACTGAGCTGCACATTAATATGAATGATCATTTAATGAGACTGAATGTGACATTGTGACATTTTATTATTGTTTAGTATCTCTGACCTCATGCTTTAAGATTTAATGACAACATGGTGTGTGATTGTAGATTTGTCCCTGCTGTATTATTTGTAATAAATGTAATAAAACTGAACTTATGAAACAGTTACAATGAAAAAAGAAATGAAGAAAGAATATTGATGCCAATGAAATTTTAATGAATTATTATATTTATTCACATTTAAAGGTTAATTTACATATTTTACACGGTCATATGATTTATTTCATTATATTTCATCAATTTATTTGATATTTTCTATTCTGGAGATCTATTTTGTGTCTTCTTCTCTCCATCAGTGGGTCCATACACACCTTTTTATCAGTCTGCGGACCAAACAGAGGTGAGTGCAGAACAGTTCACCCTGATACATTTATGGTGAGACACATTTGAAGTGATGGACACAGCTTTAATGCAGGTTGAACATCTTTGACATACAGGAAGTCAGAGCAAAGATCTGAGAACTGGACTGATGTGAGTCAGTCTGCTGGTCTCAGTGAGGACTCTAGCAGCAGCGTTTCTAAACTGCAGCTTTCTGATCAACATTTTAGAGAAACAGTTATGAGCGTCAGAAACTTTTTTACCACCTTTCTTTTCTTTTCCTGTTCTCTACAAAACACACAAACACATTGTTGTCATAGTAATGAACAGTTGAGCCTGTGCTTGATGCTGCAGTGCTGTTGTTGGTCTGAATGCAGCCTGACACACATTATATTTCTCCCACACCATCATTACACTTCCATCCATTATGTTCAGGAGTTTAATACTGTATGACCTTTGAATGTTTTTGATCACTTCATAGCACACATTTACAAGTTATTGTGTCTGAAAAACTTTTCTTTACCTTTCAAATATTCAGGTCAACTCTCATGTTACAAAGAGAAAACGAAGCAAGATGATACCATCTGCTGCAGGAGCTTCAGACAGGTAATTATACCATGAAATGACAAAATATAATCTTCTGTTCTTTAATTGTGAATGAGCTTTCATTATAAATTGTGCAATATAAAAAAGACTGTATATAAGAAATGGACGTAACATCCGTGACGTCACCCATTGGTTTGTGGACTGCTGCTCGGAAGCCAATAGTATCGGATCTGAGCAGCGCCATCTAGAACATTTCCGGTGTATGCTGGGAAAAATAAAAACACGGATTCTACTTATATGGGCATCAGGAGGAGCATGAGGCGCCCTCCTGAACCTGTGAATCAATCAACCTGTCAATCACGACGTAGCCACGCCCTAATGCATACCCTGCTTTATCGTCAAATATAAAATCATGGAGGCCAAAATGTCCCAAATGAACATCATACTGCATTGAAGAAGGCTTTAAACTAGCGATTGAGACCATAAACACATTTAGAAAACGTTTACTGAGGTTAGAAATCAAGTGAGAAGTTGGTGAATTCTCCATTGACTTGTATAGAGACGGAAGTCCTTTTGACACCAAGTCGCCCCCTGGTGGCCTTTTGATAGAATGCAGTTTGAAGTTACTTCAGCGTTGGCCTCCGCTCAGAGGACCGGAACTCCCCGCTTTGGTGGAAAGTACATGACATTTACTGAAGTACTGCACTTATGTTCAGATTTGAAGTACTTGTACTTTACATGAGTATTTTCATTTTAAATTTAAATTAATTTTACTTTAGTAGGATTTTTCATTTCGCAATGGAATTTTGGTATTTCTACATTGTTGTATTGGTACTTTTACTTTAGAGAATAATCTTAGTACTTCTTTCTTCACTGGTAACATAGATCAGTATAAATACTATTAAATGTTGCAGTCTTGATTCAGAGCAAAACTTCTTCTATTAAACATATTTTATTTTTCAGTTATAGTATTTCACCGCCTTTGGCTCAACCAATAATGCAACAGCAATCTACATCTGGTAAGTGTATCTAAATGGGCTGATAGCCACTTGACAGAAAGTAACTAAGTACATTTACTTAAGTACTTAATTTCAAATTTGAGGTATGTTTGAGTATTTCAGTTTTAATTCACTCTTTACTTTTACTCCACTATCATTGATCTCTGTTGTAGCCATAATTATTCAAAAATGTCCATATTTTAAGGTGCTTGTACTTTTCTTAAATATTTTCATTTTATGAAACTTTATAATTCCACTCTGTTACATTTAGAGGGAAATATTGTACTTTCTACTCCACTACATTTACAGCTGTAGTTACTTTTCAGGTAAACTTTTTACATACAATAAAATAATGATGAGCTTATAAATTGTATCGCACTGTTAAATATTAAAGTGATTACAAAAATGTTTTGGCTTATAAAACAACAACTTTATTTCTTTTTTTCTTTTTTTTTTTACCCAAACTATCATCTCATATTCATCTTGTGACCCTTATAAAATATTTCAAACCAGCTCCAACAGTAAAATGCTGCTGATCCACTGACTGTTAAATGTATGCATTTATTATGCATATATGGGTTCCCGCTCTGACCTTTTTTGTGTACTATTTTTATCATTATTAAGGCAAAAGAACACAATTTATGTCCATCAACATTATAATGAATAGGCTTAAGCTTAGTTTGCATCCAGCGTGCTGCGTGTTACGGTCCCATACCACATAGGCAATCCACAAGGTCAGACTCAGAAGAACATGCTTGTGGTTTTTAATCCTGTTGCGTTGTGATAATTGATCGGCTGTGTTGTGTTTTGCCAGCGCACAGCATAAGAACACACACATGTGCTGCATGTTTTATGAGGGTAAACTGTCTGCCTACGTTTTCCTGAATATATTTCACCAGTGTTAAGTGTTATTTCAGCCACAGCCGGATATCTGAAAAATTACTTACTTTAGTACTTTAAGTACATTTTGCTGGTAATACTTCAATACTTTTAGAGGGATGTTAAATTAACACTTTTTACTTGTAAGTATTCTTCTGTGTGGTATTGATACCATTGATACCATATTGATTTGAATTGAGCATTTTTAACTTTTTTCGTGTTTTCTTTTTCCCACCGGATGACTCTCATCTCACATTTGATTCCAACACAGAGCCTGATCTGTCTGCAGGCAAAAAAGTGATGATGATGTCTGAGTGGTTCCCCCCGGCACTCTCACCGGTGAGACACACTATAGATGATGGACGCAGCTTTAAAGCAGATTAAAGTCTTATCACAGCTGGTCGATCAGTTGTTCGCCTTGAGGAAGAAAGCAGATGTTGAGGAGGGAAATCATTTTGCTCCAGAAAGCTAAATTCAAAGTGCTTTAGATAATACATTAAACAGCATTACGATCACAGTTAAATGGAACACCAGGCAATATAAAGGGAAATATAATTAGGGTTTAAAACATGTTAAATGAAATGGAAGATAGAAATATGTTTATGTTGAAAGAAACCAAATAAACTGAAGAATAAAAAATGCTGTGTTGTTACAGTGTTCTGGAGAAGCAGACTCACACCCACACTTTAAAACCCCTAGCATTAGTCAGTGTTGCCGGGTAGGATTTCTTCCTGCTATAATAGTAGTAGTAGTATTTTTGTTGCTGCTCTGACAAAAGAATAACCCAAACACAGTTTTTTGTTGCTCTTTATAATATTATTGTTTTATTTAACTATGTGACTGTTAATAAATATTTTGAGCTGTGGACAGAATGAGACATGAAGAAGTCATCTTGGGTTCCAGGAAAGATTAATCGAAATGTTTTACCATTTTTGGACCAAGCAACGATTCCACTAATCAAGAAAATCAACAGATAATGAAAGCAATTGTTAATTGCAGCTCTGCTATCATTAATACATTCCAATGTTTACCCTGATCTAAAATAATGTACTTAATTAAATATGTATGATGCATATTTTTAATCACTTAAAAACTACAAGTTTTTAAATTTCGAAAACTCATTTTGTGCCTCTCTAAAATCTAGGGCCCATCCTGCTTTACACCTGAACTGCTACATGAACCTGGACACATTTCATACAGGTAATCAGACCATGAAACAGTAAAATATGGTTTCCTCTGCTTTAATGGTTATCATTGTAAATACAGTAAGGATTTATTTTTATTAAGTGGACAGATCATGTGATGAGGCACTGATCACCTTCATCATGATATCATACTCTGTTTCATGTTCATCACAAAAACATGGATAGGTGCTGTACACTAGGGATAACTTTAGAAGCAAAATCTAAAGTTAGCTGGCAGCCGGTGACAGAAGCTAAATAAGATCCTGCTGTGGACAGTTATCCACCTAGCTTCAATGCCAGATATGCATTATGAGAAGAGGTGTTTGAATGAGGCTGTGTCGTCCACGTGAGCCATTTGAGGCAGGTGGCACTAGCCTACCTGAAGGAGACAAACAAGTTTACTAGCCAATCAAGATTGACGTAATGAGATTAATGCTTCTGAGGGCGGCATGTGCAGAGCACATGGAGAAGATTTCAAAGTCTTGTGAGATGGCATTCAGTATTTATCCACATAAAGAATGAACTGGTTCGCCTGCTGAATTTAGACTTGTTCTTATAACCGATACTTCTTCCACCACTGTCATTCTGTTTTATTCAGGTTCTCGTGTCCTGGTCCAGGTTTTTTCCAGTGTATGCTGACGAAGCTGATATTTACTATGGATCGGGAGGGTGAGTTGTTATACAAGACTGTCCAGTGGGATGAAAACCTTATTCAGTCAGCTGGAAAGAGACCTGCAGGTCCACTATTTGACATCAAGTGTTCAGAAGAAGCTGTCTCTAAGCTGCACCTCCGACACTGTGAAAAACAACCTGGTAAGCAATCATGTCCTTTCTTGCTTTTTGTTTAAGCTTACTGGAAGTCACATAAATTATATCAAAGCTTAAATGTCAGTGAGTATAAATACTGTATAAAGTAAAAGATCTTCAAAACCAAGTTTCATTATACACCTTATACTGTTTCCTGGGGAAGTTCATATGAAACTGATACTAATCTTCATACTTCAATAATAATTGTAAACACAACTACGTATTATTACTTACAGAGAACTAACAAAATCACTGTTAATTAAATTAAAGGCTCTAAAAATGTAAAAATTGTCCCCACAATTGTCCCCACTAGGAGGATAATGGTTCAAATGTAACCGAACATCCTCTATAATTTTGAGACATTGGGCCAGATGCAAGAATATTTTCGTACATTTATCCTAAATTTCTCTTACTTTTTTCATGAAGTGGACCTGTATGAGTGTGCTACATCAGATTCACCAGGAAACGTAGATGAGCTGCGTAAACATGATGAATCCCACCTGTTCTAAATGAACGTGCATTCCTGAGAAAAGGAAATTAGCATAATTGACGCCCACAAAATACCATATATGGTCAGGCATCCGGCAGGTTGTAGAGAAGCTCCATTCATGAAAATGACACCAGAGAACTTTACCAGCTCTCAAACTGAGGTCCACAGCCACAGACATGTGGGGTGTCCTGGTACCTCTGTAAGGCTGAGTGAAAGTCCCTCATGAGCAATAATTTACAAATTAAGCACTGGGCGGCCACAGCGCTGTCCCGATTGGGCCGTCTTTTTGTGCTCGCATGATCAGGTAGACCAAGCTTTTCTCGTCATTGGGTTGACCAATCCATCTGATACAGCACGGCACACAGGCTTTGAGCCAGACTTATGGAGCCGAATTTTAAAATTTTGCAAATTTAAAACATGTAAATGTTGAAGTTCTAACCAATCTGCTGATGCCCGACTATCATGCTGGAGACTGGGGTTTGTTTCCCACTTGGGCCATAAAGATTCACGTGCCGTAGACCCGGACGAGTGTGGGGAAAATTTTGAAGGGTGAATGTTATGGATGCATTTATAAAATATAACCCTAACCCTGTGGGAACATAGGGCCTAATTTTGAAAAGAAAGTTAGAAATGTGGGAACATAGAGCTGACCCCCAACTACTAATGTTTATTGCCCAGGCACATGCAGAGCTTTCAGCGACAGAAATTGTATGCGTGCCCACAGCCTGTGAACCATCCTTTGAGGCATGTGACACCCTACAAGCACAGCTGCAAGCCTTCTATGCTCCTATGAAAAGGCTTAAAGCAATATCCATGTCAATTGTCCCAAAGGGGACAGTTCCCCGTACATATAGAAAATGTTTACGTGGAGAGATAGTCACTTCACTCAGAGGACCAAAGTCACAATGTAACCAAATGATTTTTGGCCCTATACAAAATCCATCTTGATACGACAGATAAGTTATTACCTGAAACTATCTAAAAGTTGAAATTCAGGTTGCATGTTCAAAAAAATTAGGACACATTGTATTGCAGTCAAATGAGTCAATTTATGGAGCAGATGAAGTGAACAACTGAAAACACGTAGAACATGTAGTAAGTTTAATAAAAAAAAACACAATAAAAAGCAAGTGAGGAAAAAAATTACTGAACAAATATAAAAATGGATGATTGGAAATAGACATTGCCTTGGAAGGACAGGAAACAGGATATGTAAGGTGTGGGTTTTTTTGGTGCTATTGTGCAATGTTAAATTTAGAGGTTCAGTGGGTTAAAAGGGAGATTATATTAATAGTTGATGGTTCTGTGTTTACAGCATCGCTCTCTGACCTCATGTCTGTTGTTCACATCACTGACAATGGAATGAGCCTCCTTGAGCCGCTGGAGATTACAGACACTCACGTGGTTGTGGATGTCCCTCACCTCTCAGCCTGGGGTTTGGTATGGGATATCAAAAGGTTTTTCAGCCCAGATCCAAAACCAATATGTGGTCAAGTTCTGCTGTTTCATCGACCAACGTATAAGGGGCAACGTCCAAAACTCAACGTGTTTCTACTGCCAGAAAATGTGCTAGTGCAGGAGGTAAAAGCTCTTTCTATAATAACTTACTATCAGTTCATAATCATTTTAAAGTCACAGCTTCCATAATTAGCCAAAATAAATGTAATTATCAGTCAACGACACACTTTCCTCCTCTTTATACTTATCAAAGTTTGTTATGCTATTGTATGAATCGTTCTCTTCAGATGCATTTTGAGAAAGAATTTTACTGTAAAACCTCCGATTTTAAGTTGTTTTTCTGTGATTTCTCTTATCACTCACATGGTCTAATGCTGCAAACTCAATCTTTACTTTATTTTACTTGTACAACAGCGAATTTCTGCCACCATGACAGAAAAATGTTGCTCAGTCTCCCAATATAACAGAAAATTATTGTTCCATTTTAACAGAAAAATGATGTCTATTTCAAACCAATATTACCTATCCTAACTTAGGCAACAAGAAGGTTCAACATATACATATAAAGTGGCTTGACCACAGGTAAAGCCAATGAAAAAGGAAAAATAATTTTTTTAAAAAATGTAAAGCAGTACAAAGACATATATCTCATTTTATCTTACAAAACCTTTCTATCTATTGCAAAAGTTATATAAAAAGATAAAATAATAAACTGGTTTATCATAAAAGTTGTTAAAACGGCTGTTGTGATGTCTCATTTTGGATCTCACACATTTAATATCTGTTTTTCATTTGTTACCCATCAATGGTTTAGTTGTTGATATTAAACATCTCCATTAATCCCCTTAGGAACACCATTCAATATAATTCACCCCAGTCTACCACCACTTAGTACGACCTCAATAATAAACATAAAGTAGAATTATCAACAAAAAATGAAAATGTATAAACTTGAAAAAAGTAGAATTTATTGAAGAGCTGTTGTATTGGATTGAATTAGATTGCACAGGTGTCGCTAATAAAGTGGTCGGTGACTGTATGTCACAGTATGTACTGCAGTTCTTTTTTCCTTTAACTGTCACCTGTTTGTATATACACTGCTTATACAAGTTATCACACTTTTGTTTTTTACTCTTGTCATAATTTACCTTTACATCTCCATAATTCAACTATGGGAAACAAAAGAGTTTTATGTCTTGGGGTTGTCCTGTCTTGTTGTACCAAAGTCATTGTCTAATGAAAATGTTCTAATGAAGGTGAAGGAACAACAAGAAAAAGCTGAGTATATTGATGTCCCTTCCTCCTGTGACCTCATTGAAGGCCAAACCTACAGTCTGGAATGTTCTGAGGTATATAAAGTGCAGCCTCCGGTGAGTACGTTCAATTCAAATATAAAACATGTCTCTGTTACTGCTGTAACAGGCTAACACAACATAATGAAAGTGATACCCAGAGTGTTATACTACTATGAAAAACAAGTAATATGGTATCAACTGGATGTATAAATAAGCTACTGTGTCATGCTTATAAAACAATAACAAAGAGCTGAAATATGCTAAAATGCTCCATAGAGCAGAGCAGAACTGCAGAAACAGTTGATGCTGTATTAGTGACACCTTTCATATTAGACACAGTAATTAGATTAATTGTTAAAGGGGACATATGCACATTTACAGGTTTGTTTATATTCTGGGGGACCACTGGAACATCTTTCATGACTTCCAGTTAAAAACTCCTTATTTATCTTATAGGCCTACTGGTCCTTTATGCAGCTCCTCAGCTCAGCCTCTGTCTGAAACAGGCTGGTTTAGCTCCCGTCATTTTAAGGCCCTCCTCCCGATGAGCCCACTCTGTTCTGATGTTGTGTCGAGCAAATATCTGAGCACATGGAAAAACCTTAGCAACAACGGTAGCAACCAAGGCTATGTAACGTGTACGACAAACTGACATCAGCTTACTTTACGGCTTATTTTCGAGGTCTCTTAATATTTTTTAAGCTCCTGAACATTTTCAGAATAATTTGCAGATATTGAACGGTCATGATGGATGGTCTTGCGGTGGTGCTATTTAGTACAAATAAGAAGAAAATAACATGTTAGGTTGGTTTAGTTGGTGAGTGAAGATGTATTATATTCATTATATGTTTTTATAAATTAGACTTTATCTAATGGAAAATGCTCAGTTTTCAGTGTGTAGTTTTGTGTTTCAACTGTTTATTAATAATTTTGGAAAAATTGATAACTATGTATAAGCCTAAATATCATGATAATTAACCATCAAAAAAATGGTCAAGTCTAATTTATTAAATATATATATGAAGAATCAGCATGTACTAACTAATCCAATTTAGTACTTCTGTTTTTTCTTATAATTTGTATCAAATTGCATAGCCATTTTGGTCAAATGTTGTTTTTTTTAATTGACCACTAAATACCTAAAAATTGCACAAACTTTGACAATCATAACTGCATGCAAATAAAAAAAAATTAAAAAAAAGCATAATACGTCCCCTTTAATATTAAAAAAGACGATTAAATCCAGTTTTAACTTTCTATGGTCTTGAATGCACATTTACATTAAATAATAAGAAAAATAAAAAATAATTGAGACTCTGTTGTTTGCAGTGTGCGCGATTTAACTTAAAGTATGGACCAAATTACCACAAAACGTTTGAGATTCGACTGACTCCGAGCACAGATGACGTGACTGTGACAGTCCAAGACCAAGAGAAGAAACAAGTCTGGGAGTATGATGTTGAACTACCTGGTAAAGAAGGTATAGCTTTGTTATTTATACATTTTTCATTCACACATTGGAAAATTCAAGATTGCTTTTATACAGATCATTCTTCTGTTGGTCTGCATTAATTCACAATTCATGTTTTTATTGCAGTGCATGCTCTGTTAAAACTCAAGTAGCAGCCATAAACGCAATGATCACATCACTGAGCTGGAAACGTACTTGAAGCAGACAGTGATGAAATAATGATTTAGATACTTAAGTAAAGGTACCTATACAGCAATGTGAAAAATACTCATTATTATATATTTCATTCCAACCAAGCGGGAGCACACCAGGCTTGACTCATTTAATCAACTGATCTCAGTCTTCAGACAGTTGATTGGGCGAATTGTGTGCTATTGATTGGTTGGAACAAAAACCTGCAGACACAGTCCACTATGCACAGTCATCGCAGCTCAAGCAAAAAAATAGAATTTCTGCATATTACTGTTGCTGGAGGTGGAGCTAGTTTCAACAACTTTGAATGTTGTTAAAATGTTGATATGCTATGTATTAAACATGTTGAAACATAGATTCTGTGTATCTGAGATTTGCATAAAATGTACAATGCCAACATTTTATTCTGGCGACTGGGCTTACAGCATAGAGAGATCAAATATATCAGACTTTGGATATGCACAGTACTAGTTGTTATCAATTCATTATTGGTTTGCTTCTACAAGAGATTTGTTGTGTTTAATATACTACCATATTCATTCCACATAAATCTATGAATGGATGCATGACGTTTATCATATCAAACTATACCTTTGTTTCTGGTTCTGATTCATTGTCAGCCTCAATCTCAACTGCTGTGTCAACCCAGTCTGCAGCCTTTCTGATGGCCCCTGCTGGAGGAGGTGAGCAACACTCTGTTCAGATAACGTACAAAAACTGAGTGTTTACACAGGACTATAGAAAGGATTTTTTTTTTCTATTGACAAGAAAAATCTAAATGTGCCTTTCAAGAGCTTTTACACTGAACGGCATTAACGACAAGTACATTTGAAGAGGCTTTTGGAATGAACAGGAGGAATGATTACAATGAGGAAAACCTCTTTTACTGTTCATATTGACACCTGACTGCTGGTTTAAGACATACTTGAAAAGTTGTGACCCTGTCCTTTAAGACTTGTGGTCACTAATCAATGTGACTTACCAGGTTTGCAGAGGTGATAATAGGCAAGATTCCTCTCTCTCACCTTATCTTTCAGGTTCTGGCCCAAGAAGGGAAAATCTACAAGGTATTGAGACCCTTCCAAGGGATGAAGAAAAGAGGCTGTTCTCAGTTCGGACAGAGTTTATTAACCGAGTGTCCAGTTCTGTTCTTAAAGACCTGCTGGATGCACTTCTACAACACGGGGTCATCAACAAAGGGGAAATGGATTCGATCCAAGTAATGCCCAGGGCAGACAAAGCACGAGAGCTGATTGACACTGTGCTGAGAAAGGGCAAAAAGGCCTCTAAAATTCTGATGGATACCTTCTCTGAGGTAGATCCATTTGTTTATGCAACTCTGCAGTTACAATGATCAGAAATCAACAATCTCAGATCTCACCACCCACCTATGATCCATCAAAATGAATCTCATGCTCCTCAGTCCTCACAAACTTTGAACAGATTTTGGGGCACAGGAGGTAGATTGGGTGGTTACCAGCTCCCCCAGTCCACATGTCAAAGTGTCCTTGGCAAGATACTTAACCCCACATTTCTCCCTGTGGCTGTTCAGTTGACACCTGCCATCAGTGTATAAATGTGTAAATATGACTTTTATAAAAGCACTTTGAGTGGTTGGAAGACTAGAAAGGCACATTATAAGTGCAGTCCATTTACCATTTCTCTCTCCTCATTGACCCATCTTCTCACATATGAACCCCCCAAATACTGTACATGTCCCTTGGATATTATTTGCTCATGCCTACTGGTGCTGGACACTGTTGGGTGTAGCATTTTATCAATAATTAATAGCTCTTTGGTCTGTGGCTATATCCCTGCCTGTTGCTGTCATGTCAACATGCTGTCATTCACCCTCTGTCTGTTCCTGACAATTACCGACAATTCTCAATGCTCTAGTTTTTATTCAAAGTTCTTGAAAAAGTGGTTTTCTTTCAACTCATCTCTTTCTTGGATACATTCAGCATACAGGACAAATTACAGTCAAGTTTCAGGACGCTCCATAGCACAGACTCTGCTCTCCTAAGGGTAACTAATGATTTGTTCTTGTCTTTAGATTCAAGAAATTACACTATATTAATGCTTTTAGATCTCTCAGCAGCTAATTATTTGGAGAGTGTAGTTCATGCTTTTTTTCCTTCAAGTTGACGACTCCAATTTTCTCTATGTAGGAATCAGTCTGTCAGCTCTATCTCACCTGTATCTGGTTCAAAAAGCAGCAGTGAGACTCCTCACTGGTACCAAGAAAAGAGACCATATCTCCCCTGTACTGGTCTCTTTTCACTGGTTACCAGTGAGGTACAGAATTGATTTTAAGGCTCTTGTATTTGTTTTTTTAAACACTGTATGGAGTGGCACTGTCTTACATATCTAAATTACTCAATCCTTATTCTACATCCGAACCCCTCAGATCTGCTGACAGAATCATTGCTCTTTCAGCTGTTGGCCCAAAATTGTGGAATAGTCTGCCACTGATGATTAGATCGTCCCCCTCCATTGATGTCTTTGAAATATCTTAAGCCCCTCAGTTATCTTCATGAAGTCATTTCTGACCACAGTTGTATTAGTTGTATTTACTTGATGTATATGAACACCTGTCTGTGTTGTGGTTTTATTTGAATTTCTATCTTATTTGTGACTGTGTTGTTATTTTTTATCCTGTTTGATTGTAACATCAATCAAAATCTCTATGTAAAGCACTTTGGTCAATGTCTGTTTTTAAATGTGCTACAGAAATAAATAGACTTGACTTGACTTGAATTGACAAAAGGAAACTGTGGACTACTGTGGTGAAATCAATTAATCCTAAAATCTCCATGGTTAAAGCACATACCACATAGCCGACCACATAACCACCTAACACCTTACAGACAAGAAATGACAGGTCCATGTACAATTAGGATATCCATTGATACAGAATAACACCCACGTCAATTTGCTGTGTACAGAGAAAATGTCCTGAAGCCCTACGGTACACATTTTTTATATAGTTATACAATCTTTTATAAGCACTTCTTTAACTTTAACTTATGGCACCAATAAGGATTGCTTTCAATTGTGTTGTACATGTACAATGACAATAAAGACTATTCTATTCTATCGATTTCTCCCCATTATTTTCTTTAAATGAAAAAGTGTGTACATTGTGCAGAATATGCAAAAAAACCAATCAATATTTGTACTTGGTCATGGCACCAAGGCGAGATGTATTCAAGACATCAAATAGGGAAATTAATGTGTTTTATGCCAAATTGTGTGCGCTATGATCAACATATTGAGAACAGTATGTTGCTAAGGAAGTGAATATATACCATGATCATGTACAGAATAGAGGAAACATATGAACATAGAGTATATGGTGTTGTATGGTGAAGTACGTTATTCAGCCCTGTGGGGAAATTGATCTTCTTTGTTTGACCCATCCTCACTAGGAGCAGTGGGCTGGGGACCAACTCCAGTTCTTTTTGCCAGTGCCTTGGTCAGGACCACTAACAGAAGTATGACTCTAACATTACATAATCCATGCCTTCATCACATGTCGGCTGGATTACTGTAATGCACTTTATTTTGGAGTCGATCAGTCCTCCATCGCACGTCTCCAGTTGGTGCAAAATGCAGCCGCTCGACTCTTAACTGGAGTACATAAGAGAGAGCACATTACTCCCATCCTAGCTTCCCTCCACTGGCTGCCTGTGCATTTTAGAGTCCATTTTAAGATTCTTTTATTTGTTTTTAAATCTTTAAATGGTCTGGCCCCTCTTTACCTCTCTGAGCTCCTTCACCCCCACGCTCCTGCTCGGTGCCTCAGGTCAGCGTATCTGCTGCTCCTGGAGGTACCAAGGTCAAAGCGGAAGCTCAGAGGGGACAGAGCATTTTCTGTTGCCGCTCCTAAATTATGGAACGAGCTTCCTTTTAACATTAGACAAGCCTCCTCACTGTCCATTTTTAAAACTTGTCTTAAAACCCATTTTTATTCCTTGGCTTTCAACCATGCATGAGACTCTGTTCCTGTTTTAGTGTTTTATGGTTTGTTTTTAGTTATTGTTTTATTGTTTTTAATTAGTTTTAAAAACAATAAACGATTATTATAGTATTTATTTCTTGTTAATTGTTTTATGTTCCTGTGTTGTTTTATTTATTTGTGTACAGCACCTTGTTTCAGCTGTGGTTGTTTTAAAGTGCTTTATAAATAAAGTTGAGTTGAGTTGAGTACATGTCTTTAATGGTGGAAGATAACCAGCGCACCAAGTAGAAACCCATTCAAACTCCACACAGAAAGGACCTGGGATAGCTGGGGTTCAAACCCAAGACCTTCTTGCACCTGTGGGGCCACAGTGCTAACCCCTGAGCCACAGTACCATCCGTTCAATTGATTTCATCGGTCAGATGTCCATATAATTGTCTGTAAAAAGTTACATTTTTGTTTAAAGATGTTTTAAGATGCAAATATAATGTACACATCTGTAAAAAGTGTGTGTATTTATATAGGTTACATTACAGTATATAGTTATTTATATATTTTTATGTTGATCTTTTTGTAACTCCTCTATCAGTCCTCTCCGCTCTCCATTGAACTCGTTCTCCACTCCACATCTCAAAGCTCGTCTGTCAAAAATTGTGGTCCAGAATGTGACAATTCCGGATGTTGCGTCCACTGATCCTAAGTAAGTCTATTGCTGTCAGCCTTTAGTCAACTTTGCTTTTTTATTTTATCTTTGCAAATTTAAAAACAAAAAATACATAGGAAATACTTTTTTTTCCTTTTTTATGTTTTTAATACCACATACACATTTCCTGTATTTTCTGGTTGTATTCTAATAACTAGACTGAGAAATAATCATATATGGCCATTATAGCATTGCTAAAACAACTTATCTAATGGTGGCCAAAGACTTTTGCATAGTACTTTATATTTATGGAAATGTTTTACTTAAGTGCAAATTAGATAACTACGATTTTACTTATCACATCTCATTTTCCACTCCTGCCTGTTTAAGAGTTAACTAATGCCCTTTTTTTGTATTAATGAAATATTAGTCGTTGCAGTACTCACTATATACCACGAGGTGGCGGTGATGCAGTATTATAGTCTGCTACCGCCGCGCGAAGATAAAGCAGAAGAAGAATAAGAAGCCCTAAGCAGTCGATGATCGATGGTCAGGAGGAGTCGATCACCGATAGACATCACCCATCAGAGATGAAAGCGCGCTAGCTGTGTTAGCATCGTTTGATGGAGGGGGAGAAATGTTTCATCTGGGAACCGACTTACACTAAAACCTGCACGGCTCGGATACAGTAATAGAGGACGGAGAGGAAACAGCACGATATGCAGTAAGTACCGAGCCGGAACCGGCGGCGGAGCGGAGCCGGATGGATCCCGCTAAAAGCTGCTGCAGGCCCGCAGACAGCAGGGCGAAGATGGCCGGAGATCAGCCTCCTGAACGGGGTTTACACTGCAGCTGTGCTCGGCTGCAGCTCCCACAGACTCTCCACTATCACTTTATTATAGTTGTAGTCTCAGTAGGAGAGTTTCTGGTGTTTTCAGACTGAATTAACTCATTAAGTCGCTGCTCTGCTAACTGCTACTTAGCTGCTGCAGAGATAAACACGTTTAATGTTTTCTACTTAATACACATTTAGAGGTACTTGTACTTTACTGTAGTACAGTTTGAGGTACTTGTACTTTACTGTAGTACAGTTTGAGGTACTTGTACTTTACTGTAGTACAGGTTGAGGTACTTGTACTTTACTGTAGTACAGTTAGAGGTACTTGTACTTTACTGTAGTACAGTTAGAGGTACTTGTACTTTACTGTAGTACAGTCTGAGGTACTTGTACTTTACTGTAGTACAGGTTGAGGTACTTGTACTTTACTGTAGTACAGGTTTAGGTACTTGTACTTTAATGTAGTACAGTTTGAGGTACTTGTACTTTACTTTAGTACAGGTTGAAGTACTTGTACTTTACTGTAGTACAGTTAGAGGTACTTGTACTTTACTGTAGTACAGTTAGAGGTACTTGTACTTTGCTATAGTACAGTTAGAGGTACTTGTACTTTACTGTAGTACAGGTTGAGGTACTTGTACTTGTACTTTGCTGTAGTACAGTTAGAGGTACTTGTACTTTACTGTAATACAGGTTTAGGTACTTGTACTTTAATGCAGTACAGTTTGAGGTACTTGTACTTTACTTTAGTACAGGTTGAAGTACTTGTACTTTACTGTAGTACAGTTAGAGGTACTTGTACTTTACTGTAGTACAGTTAGAGGTACTTGTACTTTACTGTAGTACAGTTAGAGGTACTTTACTGTAGTACAGTTTGAGGTACTTGTACTTTACTGTAGTACAGTTTGAGGTACTTGTACTTTACTGTAGTACAGTTAGAGGTACTTGTACTTGACTGTAGTACAGTTTGAGGTACTAGTACTTTACTGTAGTACAGTTTGAGGTACTAGTACATGGTAATGACGGGATGAGAGTGAAAGTGATGTGCAGGTTTCTCATGTTTTATGACACGGAGCTGTTCTTGGTTCCCAGGTCATGAAGCGGGTTCGCACGGAGCAGATCCAGTATGCTGTGGCTCAGTACCTGAAGCGGAGGCAGTATGTGGACACTGAAGCCTCCCTGAAAGGAGCCAAACTCTTCCAGTCAGCTGAGGAGATGGCTGCCAGCCTCACGGGTGAGAACAGCTCGACTGACTCAGTTTATATTGTGACACAGTGATTTCTGACGAGGTTCAATGTATCTAAACCTGCAGTAAGCCAGTTGTGGAAACTACAGTCAGTCAGACATCGTATTTAAAATAAATGTTCACAATTTGTCTAACAAGTCTCAACAAACCCAATCTTTGCACAGCAGCACAGTCCTGAGAATAAAAGGCTAATTATCCTTCCTGTCGTCCTCCCGGGTCAAATTGACCCCGTCTGTCTTGACTGTTCCTTCTTTCCTTCCTTCCTTCCGTCTGTCCTTCCTCCCTCCTTCTCTCTTTCTTTCCTTCCTCTCTATTGCCTCCCTTCCTTCTTTCCTTCCTCCATCCCCCTTTCTTCCTTCCTTCCTTTCCTTCCTCCCTCCCTCCTTCCTCCCTTCCTTCCTTTCCTTCCTCCCTTCCTTCCTTTCCTTCCTCCCTTCCTTCTTTCCTCCCTCCCTCCTTCTCTCTTTCTTTCCTCCATTATTCCCTTCCTCTTTTCCTTTCTCCCTCCCTCCCTCCTTCCTTATTTCCTCCCTCCCTCCTACCTTCCTTCATCCATCCTTCCTTCCTTCCTTTCCTTCCTCCTTTCCGCCCTTCCTTCCTCCCTCCCTCCCTTCCTTCCTTCTTCCTCCCTTCCTTCCATCCTTCCTCCCTCCCTTCCTTCCTTCTTCCTCCCTACCTTCCTTGACTCGAGGACAACAGGAGGGTTAAATAAAATGAGTAAAAGCACCTGCAACTACCCAACAGGTTTTACAATATTTCTTATTAGCTTCATACAACCGGTTACAGTAAAAAATTAGCTTAGATTTAAATGCAGGTATCAAAACTAGTTAACATTCATTTGACAATCCGAAAGCGGTTTATTTGCTTAATTAATACCTTCTACTAACTTACATTATGGTATTTATACTTAAACATAACTAAATAATCTGAGCTTTGCTGTTGGTGAAATTGTAATAGTTACAGGTAACTTAGTAGTCATGTTCCTAATCTCCTCCTCCTCCTCCTCTTCCTCCTCCGTGTGTCTGTGAGCAGTTCAGACCGAGTCGGGCTGTGCCAACATCGTCTCGGCTGCACCGTGCCAGTCGGACCCGCAGCAGTACGAGACGCAGTTCTCCAGACTGCGCTCCTTCCTGTCAGGTACGACGTCCACATTCCTGCTGCAGAGCCTCTGAATTCCTCACATATCTGAAGATGAGTGTGTGTTTATACAGCTTTGTTTTGAGCGGTGACATTTCCTGTACCAACCTGTCATTTATACTCTGAGGGGATTTGGATAAACGTGTTCCTAAAATAACATGCAAGAGCTTTTTGGATGCTATGTGATTTAGTTTTTAATCATAAAACTGAATATTTTTTATTTCTTCTGAATTAGAAACAGAAATATCGTGGGCGAAGGAAGTGAGCAGCATCCTCTACCCGCTCTTCGTCTACCTCCACCTGGACATGGTGCGCTGCGGCCTGAAGGGGGCAGTAGATGGTTTCTACAGTCGTTTCCACGGCGCCTTTCTTCAGGACAGCGAGCAGCGCGCCACCGTGGAGCAGCTCCGGCACGTTCTCACCGCTCAGGACGTAGCGGCCAACCCCAAGCTGAGCGCTTTCCTGGAGCACAAGTACGTGGTGCACCTGACGGAGCCGGCCTACAGCTACCTGCTGCGCTACCTGCAGAGCGAGGACAACAGCGCCCTCTGCAGAGCGCTCAGCACACACCTGCAGGTGGAGGTCACCGCCTCCAGGCGTACAGACTACCAGCTGTACGGAGCAGCCGGAGGGGCAACCGCCGCCCCGAACTCCACCTCCTCCTGGGCGGGAGTGGACGGGGCAGAGGGAGGAGAAGGGGTGGACGTCCCTGCAGGGATCCCGCAGAGTGAGGCGGCTCTGGAGGCTCTGCAGGACTGCATCAAGAAAGTCCGTGAGGGTCCCCCGTCGCTCACCACCGTGTGTTTCTACGCCTTCCACCACACGGAGCAGCTGCTGAACACCGCCGAGGTCTCCGCCGACAGCCGGCTGCTGGCCGCCGGCTTCAACAGCTCCACGGTAAAGCTGTGGAGCCTCCGAGCCCGGAAGCTGAAGGCTAAACCGCATCAGGCCGACGTGTCACACATCCACCTGGCGTGTGACGTACTGGAAGAGGAAGTGAGTACACGGCTTCAACAAGTTTAATCATCACAGAGGGAATTTAATGTTGTTTTACAATTGTAGAGAGTCAAACTGGTGTTTTTATTTCTTGCTTAATTTATCAGAGTTCAACCAACAATTACTGTCACTATCAGTTGATTCGTCATACTTTCAATCTCTGTCTATAAAAAGTCTGAAAATACTGAAAAATTCTCTTTACTGTTTCTTAAACTTTAAAAAAAATGTTGTAATCATTTTTACTAACTTTTATCAGCAGTAATTTCAATATTCTGATAAAGACATTAAAGGAAGCTGTAATGAGTCAGTGTTTGGTTTGAGGAAGTTGTCTTCTGCATAATTACAAATCATCAGGACTGAGACTTTATCTGCTGTCTGTTTGTCTTCAGGTGGAAGAGGAAGACGTCTCCGGCAGTGAGATAAAGACTCTGCGAGGTCACAGCGGTCCGGTGTTCCGTACCGCCTTCCTGACCGACAGCTCCGGCCTGCTCTCCTGCTCCGAGGACACGACCATCCGTTACTGGGACCTGGGCAGCTTCACCAACACGGTGCTCTACCAGGGACACGCCTACCCGGTGTGGGACGTGGACGTCAGCCCCTGCAGCCTCTACTTCGCCAGCGGCTCCCACGACCGCACCGCCCGCCTCTGGACGTTCTCCCGCACCTACCCGCTGAGGCTCTACGCCGGGCATCTCGCCGACGTCGACTGCGTCAAGTTCCACCCCAACTCCAACTACCTGGCCACCGGCTCCACAGACAAAACTATCCGGCTGTGGAGCACCCAGCAGGGGGCGTCGGTTCGCCTCTTCACAGGCCACCGCGGCCCGGTGCTGTCGCTCGCTTTCTCACCCAACGGGAAGTACTTGGCGTCTGCCGGCGAGGACCAGAGAGTGAAGCTGTGGGACTTGGCCTCGGGGGCGTTGTTCAAAGACCTGCGGGGACACACAGACAGCGTCACCAGCCTGTCTTTCAGCCCGGACAGCAGCCTGGTGGCGTCGTCGTCTATGGACAACTCTGTCAGGGTGTGGGACATCAGGAACTCCCACGGCGGGACGCCAGCTGACGGCTCGTCCAGCGAGCTGGTCGGACTGTACACGGGGAACACCAGCAACGTGCTGAACGTCCAGTTCATGGCCTGCAACCTGCTGCTGGTGACGGGAACTGCTCAAGAAAAAGCAGAGCAGTAGCCGCGGCATCTCGTGGTGTTTGCTGAGCGTTTGGGAAAACGCTCGAATGTCAGCAGGTGTTTGTTTGAAGATGTGCTCGTCCGTCAGACTCTGAGCCAACTACAAAATCGTCTTTTTGCCAAACTGAGCTGCAGGTCTGATTTTTGTTTTCTTCATTAGTTTTCAGCGTAGAAACAGAAGCAAGGTTATAAATCACTTCTTTTTTTTATTAAAGCATACAGCTCATCCTTCAGATACCTTTTTTAAGGTTGCAATTAACAGATTAACGATTCATCTACTGAACATTTTCTCGAATTTCTTGATTTATCAATGAGTCGTTTGGTCTTTAAAATGGCAAAAAATGAGTTTCCAACAGCCCGACATGCACCACCCAAAGATAAGCAGGACTAAAGAAATCAGATAATATTCACATTTAAGAAGCTGGAACAAGACCATTTTAGTTTTTTTGCTTCTTTTTTCCTTAAAAAAAGACTCAAAAAGTTTATCCAATAGTTGCTGATTCATTTTCTGTCCATCACCTTCTCGTTGCAGCTCTAAACTGATTTACATCATTCATTTGTTATAATTTCTCACATGTGGTATTTTCTCATTACCAAAGCTCCTGCACTAGATCCCAGTATTAAAGATTTCATCCGTTTCTCGTACGTGATGAAAACGGTCGGGTGGTCGACAACTGTTGACTCTGCTGTCCTGTGCACAAGTTTGATATAATATATGAAAAGTGTATATAAAATGTGACTGTTGGAAGATGATGAGAGCAGAGACGTGGGGTTTTCTTTTTGGGTTTTTTTCTTGGTTATTTGATGCTGAATTCATCAGTTTGTGGATATAATATAAATGTGACTGAACACTGATGGATATTGTGAGATAAACTGGATCAGTGGAGTCCAGTCCACCGTCTGCAGTTTCACCTCGTTTGTCACAATTAACGTGTAAAGATGAAACAGGATGGATAACCAGTTAGTTTCATCTTCGTACATTCAGTCACTTCTTTTGTTAAATGGAGTGAAAAAGGTGTTTGATTTTCTCATAAAACATGTTTATGTCTCTAAATCTAAAGTATTTAAATTAAGTATTATTTTGATGCCTTTCATGAAACCCTGTATCATCACAACAATATACAGCATATTGAAAAAAATCTAATTATTCTCACTTTATCCAGGATGTGATAAGAAGCACTGGGGACCTACTAGCCTAGCTCCATCTTAAGTGAAAGAAATGCAGCTTCCACAAACTCCTAAAAGTCTCATGTTGTAAAAATAAAATAAAATACACATTAATAAGACAACTCAGTCTTTGGATGGTGTTTTTTTCGTTTTTGATGTGGCTACGGTAGCAGTTTCCCCTTAAACGAGGCTTATATAGTGTAACTAGACTTTTTTTTTAATATACAGAGATTTGTTAAAAGCAAGAAAACAATACTTTATTCCGTACTTTTAGTTTTAGATATATAAAAACACTTTTATTCAACAAACTGCAGCTTTAAAATCAGATCGCTGTCGTCGGAGAAATTCACATCTAGAGAAAAAGAAAAGTTTCAGTACATTTTGCATTGAGGCCCGTGTAGTTCAGAGACTGTTCATAGTGTGTTTTCTGCACTATTCTGCTAGTGGCATTAACTGTGCAATGCTTAAAAAAATGTAAATATACTGTATTTTTGTAAGATTTTGGCTACCAAAAGTTTCCATCCAGGTTGTGCTTTATGAGAGCAAAAAGAAACTGATTTGATTTTCCTGGATTGTTTTCAGATAAAGTAAGTCTGAATAATTTGGGAGGTTTTGTTTTGAATTCAGCCTGGAAGTTGTCCTTTTTTTATGTTCCTCAGTAAACTTTTGAATCGCTCCTGTAGCCCGAAACAAGAAATAAATAACAGAATTTATTTGATGTTATGCTTCAGTCCGTTCTGTCGCCTGTGTCATGCTGGTTTGAGTTCCTTACTGAACTATGATTCAATTTCACTGCATATAAAACTCCACATAGACAAGACACACCTGAGCAAACCTTTAAATGTGGGTTAATCATAATCAAAGTAAACAAATCCTCATTTTAAATAACTAAATTCTGTGTAATCAAGATTAGGAAAAATATTTGTCGCCACCTGGTGGACAGTTGATGTAACAGCAGGTTGTTGGTTGTTGGTTGCAGAATCACCTAAAGGAATAGTTCACAATTTCTCCAAGTCTGTTTTGAACCAACAGTCAGGAGCCAAAATGAACATTAAAGCAGTTTTTCTTGCTGTAATGATTCCTCCTGTTCATACTGACCATTAGAAGATCCCTTCATCATGTTTACAATGGAAGTGCAGTCGCCAAATGTGTCAAATCTTCATCTTCTATGTTTCAACGTTACAGTGTTTTTAGTAGCAAAGTCTTTTTGTTACTATACTTCCACCACAGCTTAACAGGGAAACACTAAGAGGGAATCTGATGCTAAAAAGACTGTAAATGTGTCAGATATCACTTGATATGACTAACTCAGACTGATGAAGCTCAACAGAAGCCCTAAACTTTTCCTCCATGTAGATATTCATTCATTAATTCAAAGTTCAATTTCCAAACAAAGGTATGAAAAAATTAACCAACAGTTCACATAAAAACTTTGTGAAAGAAATTGTTTAAATATCTTTCACCTTTTTTTTATGAACTCATCAGTTTAACTGCAGTTTTGGGGGTTTTCAATTACGTAGTAACAGACATTATTCTGAATCCAACTTCATTTGTTTTCCTTCTGTAGATATTTGGCTTCGACTGTAGATTTATGAAATATAAATTCAATGATTCTCGGTCAAACTTTTCTTTTTATGCACTCATGTCTTTAAATTGGGTCCAGCAAGTATATTTTTTCATCACTTAAATAGACTAAACCTCAAACTAGAGTCCTCCACCATGCTTTGGATTTGAGTTGTGTTTGCTTTATTGCATGATTATCTGATTATGAATGCTTCTTTTTCTCAGGTGTCTCTTGAAAAAGAGATCTAACACTTAATGAGACAACCTGATTGTATAAAAAATGACTTTAAGAAATTGTAAGCACCTTAAAACAACATAAAACATAGGCAACAAGGTAATAAAAGAAACACAAGACATTAAATAGAAATTAAAAGTTTAAAAAAGGTACAATAAACTCCAAATCTGATTTAATTAAAGGCAAACAGAAAAGTCTTGAGCCTTGATTTTAAGGTACTGAGGGGTTGGAGTAATGTTAAATGTGCTGAAATATGCATCAACCATTGTCATTTGTCTGTAGTCAAGTCATCAGGAATGAATGAATTGCTGTTTTTCTGCAGGCCGAGCCCAAAGAGCAAGAGAGAGCGATAAGAGACTGAAAGAAAGAAAGAGAGAGAGACAGAGAGAGAGAGAGAGAACGAGTTAAAAGGGGAGAGGTTCCTCGCCCAGGAGGACAAACCTGTTTTAGTCTGGAGGGTGTGTACCGTCACAGCCCTACCAACCTGACAGGCTCGTCCTCGCATCAGACACACAGCAGGCGACTCTCCATCACACCACCTCTCTCCTCTCCCTTCTGAAAATGCCTCTCCAGTCCACTCCGTCGGGCAGGAGCTCCGGCTCGACCAAGGCCGTGAACACGCAGTCGGACGGTAAGTCGTTTGAGCAGCTGAGGCAGGAGTGTCTGCAGAGAGGGGTACTGTTTGAAGATCTGGACTTCCCTGCCGTTGACTCCTCGCTCTTCTACAGCCAGAGTGTTCCCGTCCAGTTTGAATGGAAGAGGCCCAAGGTGTGTAGACCCAGATGAGTTTTTTAAAGGGGGGTTTGGAAGATGATGATCTGAGAAAATGAAGCTGTCAAAGGAAACCTGTAACTTTTACTTATGTGATGCAGCACCTAACTGACCCTTCATCTTGGGCGACAATACAGTAATTACAGGCTATAAAATCCATTCGTTACTGTCCTTAAGGTATGAAAGCAAATATATGTGTTTCACTTGACAGACTTTCTTCAAAACCTAGAAAAGTGTCTTTTAAAGGCTTTAAGTGGTCTTGAAATCAGTTCAACATGGCAATTTATGTCTTAAATGTAGTTTTTGAAGTGTTAAATGTTGTGTTTTCTAGGTGAACTGTTCCTCTGATAAAAGGTTGAGACTGTTTAATGATTGGCAAACAGTTGGTTTCATATTCTAGCTGTTTTCAGTGATAAAACAAATCATACTGGCATTAAAAAGTCATAATTCTAAGTCTGGTTCAGTACAATCAGGATACGAAAGCCAGATCATTGATATTATGCTGGATATATGTTGTAAAATGTGGTTAAAGTTCATTTGAAGTTGTTTTTTAATACAAGAGAAAAAAGGGCCAATTAAGTATTTAACCAGCCAGCACTGCAAAACCAGTTCTGCAAGAAAACTGTGTAAATAAATAGAGCCAAGTGCAGGGGCTGTTTCCGTCTGAGCTTTATCCTCACATGCATCAGTGCTTTATGCTGTAAAACTGAGATGAGCTGAGAGCTGAACCACAGTTTGGTGAAGTTTGGTTGGTTTTTGTTGAAGATGTCTCAGATTCCTCATAAAATATTGTGTCTGGGCTTGAAAATTGAACATCAGTATCCCTCAAGGTGTGTATTTTTAGTTCTCATCAAGCACCTGTTAGTATATCGTACCTGCAGCAGTGACCCAGTGAACAGTCCGTGAGGCTGAAACACATAAACTGGATTAACGAGAGGAAACTCACCACTCATATCTGTCACTGTTACTACACATTTCTGTGTTGGGCGTTCCTGCAGAGTGAATACTTTCAGCCGCATACCTGCATGTGGTGTGTTTTCTTGTGTTAAAGTCACTGGGATTTCAAGGTGATTAACATGCCTGGAATGTGAACACGCCTATCAAAGGCAGCAGTGTGTCACCTCTCACCTGTTGTGCTGTTTAGAAAAATAATAAACCAACCTGTTCTGTTTTTTTTTCACCTGTTCACAGGAGCTCTGCAACAACCCCAAGTTCATTGTCGGCGGTGCAAACAGGACAGACATTTGCCAAGGACAGCTTGGTGAGTTCTCAACTTATCTTCCTTTTTCTGTTCTTCTGTGTCTTTCCTGCACTCACATTTCACTCATTTACCCATGATGCACCTCAGGGGACTGCTGGCTACTGGCGGCCATCGCATCCTTGACCCTCAAGAAAGATGCGCTGGCCAGAGTTGTCCCCCACGACCAGGATTTTGACCACAGATACGCCGGCATCTTCCACTTCCAGGTATGCTGAAGCTGATTGGCTGCAGATTGATAAGGGAACTCATGTATGTGTGTCTCTTTGTTTTGTGTTTGTAGACTTTTCAGACATTTTAGTATTCAGTCATGTCTGTCGGGAAGAAGAAAGATAAAAAAAATCAACCTTGAAGAAGAGACAAACAAATACAACACAGCACAAAGTCATGCGGAATAGTTGGGAATACATAGATAGATAGATAGATAGATAGATAGATAGATAGATAGATAGATAGATAGATAGATAGATAGGTAGGTAGGTAGGTAGGTAGGTAGGTAGGTAGGTAGGTAGGTAGGTAGATAGATAGATAGATAGATAGATAGATAGATAGATAGATAGATAGATAGATAGATAGATAGATAGATAGATAGATAGATAGATAGATAGATAGATAGATAGATAGATAGATAGATAGATAGATAGATAGATAGATAGATAGTCCATCTGACAACAGTTTATTTAGGTTCCTTCACTCTGCTGCTGACATACAGGAATCCAGCTCAGTGCCATCCACCGAGCCAACCTGTCCAGCTGCATAGCGTCACTCGCCTTAGAGCTGCCTCCTCATCACACAGCATTTAATACACTTCAAATAAATTCAAAACACTGCAGCGTCTAATAAAGCTGAGGGATGAAGCAGTAATATAGTATAAACATGCCAAATTGTGGAAAGGCATGAAAGCTTAAAGTATGTTTAAGAGGCGTCTCACTCAGCTGTGGTGGAAAGCAAATTATGTCACATTTTCTCTCTATACAGAATCGTATTGTACCAACAGGAAGTGTTTTTTGACATCTCACTCTCTGTCGCTCCCTCAGTTCTGGAAGCACAACCAGTGGATGGACGTGGTGGTGGACGACAGGCTGCCGTCGGTGAGGGGAAAGCTGGTCCTGCTGCACTCTGCCTCCAACAACGAGTTCTGGAGCGCTCTGCTGGAGAAAGCCTACGCCAAGTAAGAACATTTACATCAGTTTACACCTGAAACACTTCATAGCTCTTCTCCAAAAACCTTCCCTCACCTTTTATACATCTGTTATTTTGATGCTTTCTCATGTATTTTGTGATTCATTGCTGAATGAAAGCATCATGAGGTGATTAAAATTAATAGTGTCCTCTGGGAAGCTTTTCAACTCTTTCTTAAACCAGCAGTCAGGTGTTCATATGAACAGTGAAAGAGGTTTTCTTCTCTGTAATCATTCCTCCTGTTACTACTGATTAAAAGATTTCCTCCAAATGTGCTTTCAATGTGAAGTGATGGATGAAAAGTAGATGATCAGCTTCTATTGAGCTTCATCAGTCTGAGTTAGTCATATCAAGTAGATATCTGACACATTTACAGTATTTTCAGCATCAAATTCCCTCTTTATGTTTCCTTGGACAGTGTTTCCCTGTTGAGTTGTTAAACCTCTATACACATTTCCACTTTTATAATTATAGGCACGTTTCAGCCCGAAGTTACTAAATTATTTTTTGGGTTTGTTTCAGACTGCATGGGAGCTACGAGTCCCTGAAGGGCGGCAGCACTCTGGAGGCCATGGAGGATTTCACCGGTGGCGTGGCGGAAATGTACGACACCAAGAAAGCTCCTGACAATCTGTTCTACATCATGAAGAAGGCCCTGGACAAAGGCTCCATGATGGGATGCTCTATCGATGTAAAGACCCAAAGAAAAAAAAGCTCTTTTTAATACAATGTATTTATTCCATTTCCAACCCTGCTCCTCTGCTTTAAATCATCCATCTGATTGTTTTGTTTGGGGTTTTTTTCTTCCCCAGATCTCCAGCTCTGCAGAGTCTGAAGCTAAGACAAGCAGCGGCCTGGTGAAGGGACACGCATACTCCATCACACGCCTGGAGGAGGTACGATTTAAAAATTAGTTTACCCTATAGTACTGCTGTCAGGAAACCAGTCAAAAAGCCTATTTAAAAGTTCATTTCAAATCCTCTTTGTATGAGAGAAAAATAATCATCATATAAGGAGATGTACCTCACAAAACTGATGCTATAAAGAATAATTGACTGCAGCATAGATTTGTTTTTTAGCTTAAATGTGAAAGCTTCTAAGGACTTTTTTTTCTTTTTCTTCATTATTAGTTCATATCAAAGCACCTGTAAAAACAAAACTGTTAAAGATTTCCTGCTTGGCGTAATAAGTTTTACCTCTTTTTGTCTTATACAGTTGAATTTCAGAGGGCGGTCAGTCAAGCTGATCCGGGTCAGAAACCCCTGGGGTCAAGTGGAGTGGAACGGCCCGTGGAGCGACAAGTAAGAATAAAGAGTGATACTTTTATTTTAAAGGATCAGTTTGTTTTCTGTGTTATTCGTCATCCATACCAGACTGTGACAGATTTGTTTTGTCTTCTGTCCGTTAAAGCTCCAGAGAGTGGGATTACATCGACAAAGCAGAGAAAACTCGCATCCTGCAAAACTCAACAGACGACGGTGAATTCTGGTGAGAAAAAAACTATGAATTTCCTCCAAAAAGAAAGATATTGAACATAAGTTTCTGTTTTCATTAACAGTGCATGTTGTGACTTTTTACGAGTGATACATACCGGAAACGTTGGCACTATTATGATCACCTAGACCTAGACCTTTTAAATGCACCATGAACTGTGCTTCATCTATTGATTGAACTGTTTTGACCCCATCTGTTCTGTTTCCATACAAAAAATAAAAGTATCATTATTAAAAAAATGATTGGATGTTAGATGTTGAATAAATCCAACCAAACTCAGTTTACATGAAGAAAAAAATAACTCAAGTATCAGATGTACAATATCATGACATGTGCCCAATTATATGTCCACATTTCTTGCATTTAAGATTTAATCTTGACCTCATGATTTGTTGCCAGAAGAAAAGGTCAGGAGGCCACCAACTGCTTATTTACGGTATTTAAAGATGCCATTGATGCTGTTTGTGCTTCCAGGATGGAGTTCAGTGACTTCCAGGCAAATTATGACAAGGTGGAGATCTGCAACATGACCCCCGACTCTCTCACGGACAACACCAAGCGTCACTGGGAGGTCAACCTGTTCGAGGGAAGCTGGATCCGCGGCTCCACCGCAGGAGGCTGCAGGAACTACATCGGTGAGATCTTTGCTCATATTCTTTTTTATACTGTGCTGTATTGTATTTATTATAAGCCTGTACTTGGTTTACCTCCTTTCTCACTTAAAAAAAATACAAAAAATATTCTCTTCCTTTCACAAAAGCCCTTCAAGGGACAGGTGTGTGACTCTTACATCAGACAGTTGTTTTAGCCTGTCTATGTATATTGCATCTATCCCTATTAAATAAACCATAATAGGCCTAATAGTAGTAATAAAAGTGTCTGCTAATGATGGTGATCTGGGAATTCAAGCTTCTGCAGTGAGCTCAACAACGTGGCTTACAAAAAAAGTTTCAGATAATATACTTAATTGAGTTTTGAATTGTCTTTCCTTCACATTTGAATTAAGGCATGTTATCATGAAACTGTTGAAATGTAGATTAGGGATGGGTCATTATTTTATTTTATTTTAATATTGTTATTATTTTCAATTGAAACACTTTTATCAAGAGTTAGCTGTGTAGTCTAGTATGAAGGGTTCATTAACAGCTGCTGGAGAGCTATTCTCACTTTCAGCCACTAGGAGGAGCTGTAAGCATCTGTAAACCACCTCCACCTTGTGTTGAAGTTAATCTGACACGGAGTGAGTTTTTACTGCTGCCCTCAGCTACTTTGACAGCTCCTCGAAAGTGTGACAAAAGTCTCAGAGAGAAAACTAACGTTACGTCTCTCATTGCTAACATGATTGTAAATGATATGCTCAATGTTGTTTATTACGGGTAGGAAAAAAATCCACGCTGTTATATTTTTAGGGGTCCTTAAGTCTATTTATTCTTTTAATGAATGTGTTCCTGTAAAGAAATGACTGATTATACGTTAAATAAATACAAGTTTGCTCAGTTAAAGCTTGTTGTTTGTTGTGAATATTGACATTTTTTGACGCATTATCTGTTTAATCCTTGTGAATATCGCCATAATAACCGAACCATAATAATAGAATAACCGACCCACATGGACTCATGCACATCCCTAACGTAGACATATCTCAGCATTTGTATATATATATATTCAAGATGCCCTCTAAAGCTCTCCGTCTGCACCCCTCAGACACGTTTTGGACCAACCCGCAGTTCAAGCTGGTTCTGGAGGACGCCGACGACGAGGACGATGTGTGCAGCGTGGTCATCGCCCTGATGCAGAAGAACAGACGCCAGCTGAGGAAGGAAGGTCTGGACCTGGAGACCATCGGCTTCGCTGTTTACGAGGTCAGAAAGAAACCGACAGTGGTACTGAAGAAGTACTCAGATCCTTTACTCAAGTAGAAGTGTCAATATTAGGCTACAATGTACAAGTAAATATAAGTCCTGTCACAAGATGAATCTGAGAGGTCTGAGATAATAGATTGGGTAAGAAAGTTGATATTGGAGGTTCATTTTTGACCTTAGAAATACAAAACACTCATATGCATATTTAGTAGAGCTGCAATTTTCAGCTGTGTTTCTGTCACTCTCCTGCCTTTACTTTTCATATTTTATTACTGAACAATATGTGTAGTGCATGTGCGTAATATGTGTGTTTGTATGTGCTTATTTACACATTTTGACCACAACTTAATCAATCAATCATCTCCTCTCTGTTTGTCTGTCTTTATCAGGCCCCAGATGACGGAGACCAGCAGGGAAAGGATTTCTTCCGCTACCACGGCTCTAAGGCTCGCAGCAGGACCTACATCAACATGCGGGAGGTGTCAGAACGCTTCACGCTGCCTCCTGGGAAATACCTGCTGGTCCCCACCACCTTCCAGCCTCACCACGAGGCCGACTTCATCATCCGCATCTTCTCCGAGAAGAAGGCCGAAGCTATGTGAGTGTTCAGCCTCAGTGGTTCTTGGTTGAGTTATATAAACCCAAAGGTTGATTTAAAACAATGAACGCTAGAAGAAACATAAAAAGGGACATTGCTAAATTACAGGCACAGATTTTATTCTTCAAGAGCCCAAAACAAATTTCACCTGTACGGTTTTAATGGAAAGTTTAAATGCTCTGTGAGTAATTTATTTACCAACTTTTGGCTTTATTCCACAGAGAGATGGGGAGCATCATTGATGCCGACCTGCCAGATGTAAGTATATCACCCAGATATTGATAATCAATCACCAGATCAACCAGCCAAGCCCACTTGTACTCATGCTGTGTTGTTTCCCCCAGCCGCCGATGCCCAGCGCACCAGAGGAGGAAACAGACGAGGAGAAAGGCCTGAGGAGGCTGTTTGAACAGCTGGCTGGAGCAGTAAGACATCTTCATATCAGTCAAGTTTACCTTTTCAGATACTGGGAAGGATAGTTTCCAGTGGATGTTCACTTGTGAATCCCAGTAAAAGAAACATTTGAACACCTGCAGGGATTTATACTGCACAAATAGTCATATTGTAAAAAGCTCAGACTTAGTTATTATTCTCTAAGTTTTTTTGGCAAATATCAGTAAATATTTAAGTTTTCTTTTCAACACTTGTGTGTCTGCAGGACCATGCCATCTCTGTCAGGGAGCTTCAGCAGATGCTGAACGGTGTTCTCAGCAGACGTAAGTGACTGTAGAGATAAAATCATGTTTATTGGTTATTTTTGACAATAACTCATTTGGACTTTTTAGCCTTTGTCTTCTTCTTTTGAGTTTTATCTGTTCTTTAAAACCTGTTACATTATGAAGCATGAAAACCTTAGCAACTGTAAACTAATTTTGATCCCTACATATAATTACAACTTAGTCAAATTAATACGTATCTCACACTGAGTGCTGAGTGCTTTTTCAAATTAAAACCAAATTAAGACATTTCCAATCATTCCCATTATTTTCTGTGACTGTTTTTTCCCCATTGGTCTTTTACTGCACCCCTGCAGTTCAGATTTTATCTTAAACAAAATAAATCCACGTTTTACATATTGTATGGTATCCCACAGAGTTCCGTTCTCAGACTTCCTCTGTTTAATCTTTTTATATTTCCACTTGACTTATGCACTTCCTACCTGGTAAATGCCCAAATCTTGCTGGCTCCTTTCTTATGCAGGCTTTCTTTTAATTTGTAGTGTAAAAAGCCTCGAGCCCAATCCAAGATACTGACTCAGATTTTCTAAAACTCTCTGCAGAGCCACAGAGGACATAATATTATTATATATCAGCTGAGTACAGTAGTACTGTAGCTACTCCTTGTATAATCTGTATAACATGCATTGTTTCCCTCTTTTCTCTGTATGTTTTATCATTTTTGGTGTGCTAATGAAAGATTAATTTAACTGACAGTCTGACTCAGTAACTTGTAACTGAGTCATCATGCAATATTACTGCATATCATCATTTTATTGAATAATTTTCTCACCATATAATTGTGTTTTATCCTCAGGAAAAGAGATCAAATTTGACGGTCTGAGTCTCAGCACCTGCCACAGTATCATCAACCTGATGGACGTATCCTTCCGTGTCACTGATGCATTTCAAACTTGTATAACCTGACTTGACTTTATAGTTACCAAACATACATAATGGCTTCATTATGAAGTGTTTTTATCATTTCACTGAGCGTTTCTGCCTGTTTATGAACATCCTGAGAATGCCTGGCAGTGAAGTCGTAACACAGCTCAAGTTAGATGTTAAGAGGCATTGTAGCGGAAGATGTTAAGAAGTATGATTTTAAAGTTATTGATAAAGTTTCCACAGTGCTTTTTTAAAGTTTTTCCCTTAACAGAGGAAACCAGGTGGACAACACAGGGAAGCTCGAGTTCCAAGAGTTTAAAGTCTTCTGGGAAAAGATGAAGAAGTGGATTGTACGTGTTGGTTTGTGTGCTAGTGGAAGTAAAACTAAATCTGGTATAGTTTGAGTTTTGGGCAGTTTTTTGGTAAAGATGACCTTCCTTTTGTTACAGATGCTCTTCCTGTCCTTTGACACTGACCGCTCAGGGAAGATGTCGTCCTATGAGCTCCGATCGGCCCTCAAGGCTGCAGGTGAGACTCGACCGAATGATGTTTAAACCTGGTACAGAACTTTAGTGTCGGTAGCCATTGATGTTTTCATGTGTTCATGTGTATGCAAATGAAATATAGAAAAAATATATGAACATTTCTTTGATATCAGTATATTAACCTAATACCAGCAATTACCAAACTTAACTTAATAATAGGCTTAAATTCCACATTTCTTGTGCTGCTTTGTTCCCATGAAGGAATGCAGCTGAACAATCGGCTCCTGCAGCTGCTCGGTTTGAGGTTCGCTGACGACAAGTACGACATCGACTTTGACGACTATCTCACCTGCATCGTCCGAATGGAGAACATGTTCAGTGAGTAAAAACACAACAAGTCAGCTGAGACTTGGCCTCATGTTGTTATGTTAGTAACATTAAGACTCAAAGATCCCCTCCAGACTTCATCACATCACATCATCTACCCATTAATCAGTTTTTACCCATTTTGTTGTTAAATTGTGAAACACGACATATTAAAGTAAGCTTATGCTGACTGAAGGTCTTTCTCTCTTGTCCAGGAGTTTTCCAGGCTATGGACCAACACAAAGGGGGACGAGTGAGGATGAACATTATGCAGGTAACTACATTCATATCAGACCTGAGTCCATTCATCTCTGCAAATACTTCTGAAGTCTTTGTTTTACCACCCTTAGCATTCCAGACGGGTGGGGTTTATTCGCATCCTTCTTTTTAACGCTCTGGATCTTTATTTAATTGTAGTTTATGTTGATTTATAATTGCACTTTATTCTCTCTTTCCATCACAGTTCCTGATGTTGTCGATGAATGTGTGAGGAGATGCTGTGAGCAGACAGGAGCCACCAGAAGAACATAACGACGTTGGAGTGAAGCATGTTAAATGCTCAGCCCTTAGTAATACATGTTGTTTTTCATGTTATTACTATTATTATATTATTATTATTTTATCAGATAATGAGAGATGAGGCATGTGCCAAAGTATCAGGGGGGATTGGGGGATTACATTTTGCTTTTGCTTAAGAAGGACTTTTGTTTTCACTGCGCTCTGCATGAACCGAGAGAACTAATAAACTCTGAATAAAACTTTTGTCTTTGATTTTGGGAAATGTTACTGAAGTTGCATTTGACAGCATTTATTTTTATGGAAAATTATGGAATAAATTAACGTAGTTTTGCTTAATATGTGAGAGCCAGCCTTACAGGATGTTCAGTAAACATTCACTCTGCAGTTATAAACTTGTTATACTGTTGACAGGACAGTTTTCAATGTTTGTCTTGTGAAGGGACTGAAATGTTTCCACTTTTTTTGTGTGTGTGTGTTATTCTACAGTTGGTGCATCCACAGTTTTTTTTTATTTCATTGAATGTCTTTCATTCATGGTAGCATATACATTGTTTTTGTTTTGTTTGTTTGAGGTTTGTTGGAGATGGTTTTGATAGAAACAGCCACAAAGTATCATGAAAATGAAAAAAAAAAAAGAAATAATTTTGTGCTAGATGATAAGTTTGGATGCTGTGTAGGTTCTAGTTTGTTACCTTGGTCAAAAGAAGAATGTAAATTGCATTTAAAAAAGTAATTTGCAACTGTTAATATTTACTGTGAAATATGGGAAAAGACAATATCTGGGCTGTAAAACCTCATTAGACTGAAAAATGATGGAGAAATCTTTTCTCATTTGCAACCCAGAACCTTCACTTACATTTTACACAGAATATGGACACTCACAAAAAAATAATAAAGTAAATGTAGTGCATTGAGTTGCAAATAAAGAGGTGATTTTGGACACATTTAAGCTGCTGAGTTTGTTGTAATTTAAATGAACACAAATTCCTTAAAAAGCACGATATCAACATATAATATAAAGTTTTTAATGCTAGACTTTGATAGAGATCCTATTAAAAGATGTGGTAATGATGCAGGCTCTTACATATTATTCAGCTTGTATTATCCCAAATAAAGCTACATTTTATTTGATTTCCACAAACGGAGAATATATAATATCAGTCCACCAGGGGGCACTGTGACATTATGCTGCCAGTAGAGAGTCAGACACTCAAGTGCAGGTGTTGTTGCTGAAATGTTCTAGCTGAGTTGCACAGCTGTTCTTTGGGAGTAAGAAATACACTTCTTTTTTGGACATAAGCCTCCTGTGAGTTACTACAATTAATATTTATTTAAGTATTCAAATTTAAATGAAGAATTTAGTTAATTTTAAATGTGATAGACATGTTTATTTAATGGAAGCAATTGTATCCTTCTGAGACCAAGCACATTGACTTGTGTCCTCTGTAGTTGTTCATGTGTATCTCCTTTTACTCCTTGGAGTTATTCTATCAATCCACGCTGTACTGTAAAGAGGACATCCTCGGCTTTCCTGTGATATGTCATGTGGTAGGCTGGGATGTTGGGAACTTCCTCTTTTCATCCAAACTGGATGCATAGCAGAAAGCACATTTCATGGGAAGAGAAGCAGTAAGTCAAACATTGTTTATCTGTTGTTGTTTTTTACCACGATGATCATATCTGATCTTTTTAATTAACATGTTTCAAAGCATTCAATTATCTGTGTTTTGAAATAACAGCCCTTTTATGAATGTCCATTATATTGGACACCAGGACAGTTTTAATGTACTTAATAACTCAACATTGTTGTAGGAGACAGAACTAACACAGAGAAGATTCTCCATTGAGGTAGATTCAGTTTTGGAGCTGTCAGATGATGGAGATAGATGAGGATGAGTTTGAAAATGTGATAGAAGATGATGAGGAAGAAGAAGAAGAAGAAGAAGAAGAAGAAGAAGAAGAAGAAGAAGAAGAAGAAGAAGAAGAAGAAGAAGAAGAAGAAGAAGAAGAAGAAGAAGATGCAGGAGCCTCAGATGAGTAGACAAAAAAAAACAGAAATGGGAAGACACATTTTTCCTTGATTGTCAGGAGGATATGATAGATGAATATTTTTTGGACAAAATCTAAAGTTTTATTGAAAATAAATGATTTCCATCATTTCAAGACTCAAATTTGGACATACAGGATTAAATAGTACACTATTCACAATAGGAAAGCATGATACAGACCGATGTGGACAAGAGGAAACAGTAGAACATGTTGAATTTTTAGGTAAGAAAGTTGTTTTATTTTGCTGCTTTGTAGTTAAACTCTTCAAACTTAAATCATGTTAATTATATGCATGTGTAGATATCTGACATGCAAGTTGTTAAAGCTAACGTTTTAGTTGTTATCTGTAAGTTAAGCTACTTCATGAGTCTGGGATAGTTGTGACAACATTTGAAAAATGTTACAACCTTCGGGGTTTTCTTTTTTTGTTTTTTGTTTTACTGAAGTCCTGTGCAGACCAGCTCTGCAGGATAGTTCAGTTCGTCTTCAACATGAGCCTGAAGCGGTTGAGAGAACTACGGCTGTGGAAAACATCCTGTATGGTACCTGTGCCCAAGACTCCACATTCATTAACATCTCACCCATCTATCGACCCGCCACAGTTTGCCGACCAACGTAGCATCAGGGTGGATGATGCCGCCATCTTCCTCCTACACAGAGCTCTTTCTCACCTGTGAGAATCATGTTTGTTTTTTTTCTCCTGTGCTTTCAACACAACGCAGTCTGTGCTCCTGAGGAACAAGCTTGAGCACACAGGAGTGGACAATCATCTCACACCCTGGATGCTGGACTACCTCACAAACTGTCCACAGTATGTGAGGTCTCAGGACTGTGTGTCTGACACAGTCGTCTGCAGTAAGGGGACAATCCTGGCTTTGTTACTCTTCATCCTCTACACTGCAGACTTCTCACACAACACACCCACCTGTCACCTGCAGAAGTTCTCTGATGACTATGCAATCGTCTGACTCATCACAAATGGAGACAGAGAGTTCAGAGCACTGACTCTGGACTTTGGAGACTGGAGCCTGAGGAACCACGTCCAGATTAACACAGGGAAGACCAAAGAGCTGGTGGTGGATTTCCCCAGGCAGAGACACTTCCCTCTGACACCAGTGAACATCTAGGGAATGGACATTGAGATGGTGACATCTTATAAGAACCTGGGTGTTCACCAAACAATAAACTGGACTGGACTGACAACAGCACTGCTCTACATGAGAAGGACCAGAGCAGACTGTACCTGCTCAGAGGACTGAGGTCTTTTGGAGGGCAGTCCTCAGGACTCTCTATGACACTGCAGGGGCCTCAGTTATCTCTTATGGGCTTGTCTGCTGGTGCAATAAAGGAACATCTTATTTTTTCTTGTCCTATAAGATATTCGGATCCACTCCTTACCAGTTGGCGGCGGTAATGCACCTAAGCGCTGATTTCCAGCCGCAAACAAACATAGAGAAAGGAAGTCACTGCAGCATGCTGACGGAGAGGACATCGTGGTTTAACTATTACAACAGTTTGTCGTTTTAAACGATTATTTAACAGCTACAGTTTGAGGTTTGACGACCTTTAACCCGACAAGTCGAAGAAAGCCTTCAGAGATCTTTACACCATGGTGAGCCAACATCTGATCTACACTAGTTATCTAACATTACCGAGCTAGCGAGCAGCTAACAGTCCGATCAATAATACAGGTCCACAGTCAATACTGACAGGTGTTCATTAAAGGTCCAATAGTTTTATAATTAAACGCTATATAACATATAGATGAAGTACTCAGATCCTTCAGTAAAAAGTATTAATACGGCGATATACAAATACTCCATTACAAACACAAGTCCAGCATGAAGTATCCTTAATAGTTTGGTCCACTGATATATTATTATATATGACATCATTAGATTATTAATAGTGAAGTATCAGTGTTAGAGCAGCATGTTACTGTTGTAGCTGCTGGAGGTGGAGCTAGTTTACACTACTTTATATACAGTTAGCTAGTTTAGTCCAGTGGTTCCCAACTTAGGGGTGGGGGCCCTCCAAAGGGTCAGCAGATAAATGTGAGGGGTGGTGAGATGATTAAATGAAATCAAATGAAAATACTCAAGCTAAATACAAGTATCTACTAAGTTACTACTATAGTGATGTCAGTGATATTTAGTGGAAAGCTCCTAATTATTATTATTATAATCACATTGCTGAAGTACAGTTCACTGATAGTAGTGAGAGGGGCAGATTGTACTTTTTGACTTCCCTACACCATCCTTGAAATCAATGCAACGATTTCCCGGTTACATCATCAGCAGCCATCGTCACTCACCACTAACACTGTGTTTTTCTCTTTCAGCCTCATCGAAAGAAGAAGTCGTTCATTGAAAAGAAGAAGGCTGTGACCTTTCACCTCGTCCACAGGAGTCAGAGGGATCCGCTGGCTGCTGATGAGAAAGCCCCACAGCATGTCCTCCTGCCCGCCGCCAAGGTACAGCTTTACCACCACAGATCCAAAAAAAACCCTGACCTCAGTACAGTCAGATTACTTATTTTAATTCTGTGCTCTCTTTATTTCTCAGGTGGAAGTAGATAAGAGGCGCGAGGAGCAGAGGAATTTCGGCGTCTTCTTTGACGACGACTACAATTACCTGCAGCACCTGAAGGAGTCGGCCAGCCAGACCGAGCTGGTGGCGTCCGGCCCCTCGCACGCCGAGAGACAAGAGTTTCAGCTCCATGATGAAGAGGAAGAGGACGAAGGGGACATGGACACCGCTGCTCCTGTAAGTTGACTCAGAGTGCATCTCTGTCGTGGTTTAACTGAGCTGGAAAACTGTAAGATTAAAAAAAAGCTTTAAAATGTTTCCTGTTGTCTTTTACAGGCAGCGACCATCAATCTGCCTTCTTCAGTGTTCGCCTCAGAATTTGAAGAAGATGTCGGACTTCTGAACAAAGCTGCTCCCATCTCAGGTAAGCAGCTCATCAGCGTGAAGTCCAACTGAACAACATATCTGCTCTGTAAATCACTTCTCCTCATCTCTTCTCTGGGAAAACAAGATCACAACCTCGTATATGGCTTCACCTTGTATGAAATGCTGCAGGGCTTTTATTTTCTAATATGTGTCGATCAAGTCCTTAAGTGCAACGTAAATTCCTCACATCTCCGAAGATATTGGAACAAATTTCCAAATAGGCTCCATTGGGAAGAACTGACCACAAACTGGGAATCTGGCAAAAATGTACACCCACCTTTGGACCAAAATCTCCGCCATTGCCGATCACTGTCAATTTGGTGCAGATGCATTCTGGGATGCTTGTCTGTCCTTGTGGTAATAGACTAGAATTGGAAAAGATGGATGGATGGATCACCAATAAAACATTGTTTAGTATTTTTTTCTATATCTTCATAAATATTGTTATCGCAAATTTCATTGAAGTGTTCTTATATAATTTTTGCGGCTGTATCGGCCACTCCTACTGTACACTACCTGCTAAGCTAAATAGCCAAAAGGTCCAATAAGTTCACCATCAAAGAGCCAGATGTTTCCCTCAGGAGTTGGTAGAGAGTAAACACAGAGTAGAGTAAAAACAGAGCTAAAACAATGAATATCGGACTTACATTCAGCAGGTGGACAGAAACACGACTCCTAATGGATGATAATGTTGATCAGTAGCTGCTGGATGTGGAAGTGATGACATGTCAATGTTTCTGCTTCCACCAATCAACCATAAATTTGACATCAGCATCAAATGTCGCCGTCTTCCTCCTCTTGATCTTGATGTGTGTTTTCCTTCAGGACCCCGTCTGGACATGGACCCGGACATCGTGGCCGCTCTCGACGAAGACTTTGACTTCGACGACCCCGACAACCTCCTGGACGACGACTTCATCACCATGGCCAACAGCGCGAGTGCAGCAGGACGCACGAGGTAGGAAATAAAGTTGTGTTTTTATTTCCTGATAGGCTTGTATTGTATTATACATTATTAGATTCTTGGATATTTCTGCTAAAACTTTTAACACATAACATTAATTCATAATTTTCAATGCTTCCTGATAATGTCCGTCTATACATCTTAAATACAGCAGACACAAATATTTTTCATATTTCATTTTTAATATTTCATGCTAGCAGATCGTACATGACAGTTTTGTAATCAGGATGTTCTTTGCACCCCCATGACTTCCTGTTTGTATGTAACCTGTGACAGAGGTGATGACGAAGATGATGACGAGGAGTGGGAGGAAACGGACGAGGAAAGCGACACTGACTCTGAGGGTGGATTTTCGGGGGAGGAAGGGCGCGGTCGCGAGTTTATGTTCATGGACGAGGAGACGAAGAGTCGCTTCACGGAGTACTCGATGACGTCGTCGGTGATGAGGAGGAACGAGCAGCTGTCCCTGCTGGACGACCGCTTCGAAAAGGTGAAGACCAACTTCTTTTATCTATTCTGCCTTCATCATTACTCACACACAGTTTCTAAGGAGGTTTTCAGATCTGTGACACAGACCATTTGACCCCAAAGTCCAGTTCGTGTACCATACCTGGGCGCAGATCAACAAACAGCTTTTCTGTGCAACTAATTAATATTTTTTGTTTTTATGCGGTGCCAGCCACGAGTTAATCGGACAAAAGTTTTCTAATAGTCACACAAAAGAAAAAAAGCCAACACGCAAAGGATGTATGTCTAAATGTCACCCAAATGCCTCATACCACCTTAAAATAAAGTAGAAGCAAACATCAAAACTAGAGCCCGACCAGTATATTGGTCAACAGATATTATCGGTGGGATTATTTTATTTCCTCATATTGGTATCGGCCCGAAACATCCAGTATGGGTCAGGCTCTAATCACCACATTGTATCTCAATTGCTTAGAAATGTATTAACTCAAAAAACGGAGATACCTTCAGCTTTACAAGTTCAGTTTTTTAATTAATTAACAAAACAGAATGGTCTCTGATTGATTAGATGTCCATTTCTCGGTCTATGAAAAAACACAAAACGGTCCTGGGTTACTTGTCCGTCGTCTTTGACCCGTGTATAGCACGTCGATTATTTCAAGTCAGAGTAAAGAAACTGTACTCACGATAAGCGGCATTAACAGAATCAGTCAGATCAGCAGAAGGAAACCAGTCACGTCTCGCCTTAAATCCTTCTAGAAATCGTCCGTCGCTGGTGGAGAATCGAGTTAAACGAAGGACAAAGACACCTCGATGTTCACTCTGCCGCCATTGTCGCGTCTCACATCCTCCGGAAGTGTAGTTTGCACGTCCTTTTTACAGAGACCCGGGTACGTTGCCATGGCGACACCCTTTGTTATGTCTCTGCGGTGGCAGCGAACAGATGATGTGATGTAACGTCTGACATGACGACAGGTTTTATTAAAGACAGGCGACCGTGTGTGTTTATGTTTGTCTTTGTCGGCTCGGTTCAACAGGTGTGAAAACTACTGAAACACAAACGTGGTTCTGCTCTTTACAAAAGAAACAAACACAACTGGCTTCAGAGTTTCTGCCCTGGAGCGACTACATAAACAAATGCTGCAGAGTTCATGATGAAAGATTTTTTCTTCTTCCTTCTTTATTTATGGACTACAAACTAACTAGGTGTACAGCGCTGACTACGTTATCAGAGTGTTTTTGAATGCTCAAACACACTCAGACATGAAACATTAACATTAAAACTTTAACTGCAGCAGATGAGATTTAACGCGTCATCACATTATTGTAGATGTTGAAATTTATTTTGTTCCTTGTTGGCTTTAAAGCTGCAGTTGGTAAGTCTTATAAAAGTAACTTTTTGTTACTTTTATAAGACAGCATTACATGAAACTAGTAATCTGTAAAAAAAAAAAAAAAAAAAAACCAGGCTCATTTAGCACCATCTACTGCTCCTACTGCAAATTGCCAGAATCCAACGCGACCGGACAAAAAGAACCAATCAGAGCCAGGATGGTGTCTGATGGAGTGTCTGACAGCTGTCAATAACTGCTCACGCACACAGGCCCCTCCCCCTTCCTCCTCAGCTCAGGAGAGCGGCTTCAGGAGCGTAGAGAAAGTAATGGCGCAGCAACAACCATCAGCGAGGACAAAACTACCGATACCTCCGTTACCAACAACAACATACACGGTCGCGCGCACGTCAGCCTCCTCTGGGGGAGGGACTCTGGAGGCAGAGCAGGAGTGCAGCGGAGAGGGAGGGGGAGGGATCTGAAAGTTGTACTTCAGATCCCTTAGTTGCTAAGTCCTCTCTCTCCTCAAAGTTACCGACTGCAGCTTTAAATGTTAAGATTAAATGTTTATTCTACCAGAGGGTCGGTTTAGTGGCTGTTCTGCAGCTTACAAACAAAGAACTAAATCACTGAAACTACAAATATAATGCAGAGTAGGGCTGGGCGATATGGACAACAGCTAGAACAGTCTGTTAAGTTCAGAACATTACATATTTTACTGTAATGCAGCTTTAAAACCAGGAAAAGACGACTGACGACATATCGCGATATTACGATATCCAAAATCTAAGACGATATCTAGTCTCATATCACGATATTTATATAATTTTAATATATTGCCCAGTCCTAACACAGAGACTGAACGATGAAAGTATATTATGTCAAACTCACTTGTGTGTTTTTGTCCTTAAATCTGTTGACTATCAGAAGCTTAGTAAGAAACCTCGTCTGTGTTGTTGTTGTTTAGTTTTTTGAACAGTTTGACGACGATGAGATCGGCGCTCTGGACAACGCTGAGCTGGAAGGCTTCATAAATCCGGACAGCGCTCGTCTGGAGGAAGTTATCAAAGACTACTTCAAACAGAAAGAGAAAGAGTGAGCAGAGCAGAAATCAGCACAGTTCTTTGTCATCTGATGTTTTTTTTTGAAGATGTCACTTTAATTGAGTTCTGGTCTGGTTTGTGGTTCAGATACCAGAGACCTGATGACCTGGGTCCAAAAGAACTTCCTGTTTTGAAGGAGGAGGAAGAAGAAGATGAGGAAGGGGAAGAGGAAATGGAAACTCTGGTGATCAAGGCCCCAGATGAGAAGTGGGACTGTGAAACCATCATCAGTGAGTTTTGAACATGATCCTGAACAACTTTTTAAAGACTTTTTCAGACATTTTGACTCAATACTTGACTTCCAGAAGAGACATAAAACTCTGTCTTGATTTTAAAGGACAGTTTCACAGATTTTCAAGTGTCTTAAACCATCAGTCAGGTGTCCATATGAGCAGTAAAAGGGGGGTTTTCCTCTCTGTAATCATTCCTCCTGTTCATACTGACTATTAAAACCTTCAAATGTGCTTTCAATGTAAAGTAATGGAGGACTAAATCATTATAAAGTATCTGATCAGCTTCTATTGAGCTTCATCAGTGTGAGTTAGTCATATCAAGTGATATCTGACACATTTACAGTCTTTATAGCATCAGATTCCCTCTTAGTGTTTCCCTGTTGAGCTGTGGTGGAAGTATAGTAACAAAAAGACTTTACTACTAAAAACACTGTAACGATGAAACATAGAAGATGAAGATTTGACTCATTCAGACGACTGAAGCTTCATATTAGCTTCAGATCAACTTTTAAATCCATGTTTCCACAGAAGGAGGACTGTGGGTTTAGTCCTCCATCACTTCCATTGTAAACATGATGAAGGGATCTTGTAATGGTCAGTATGAACAGGAGGAATCATTACAACAAGATAAACACACTTAATGTTCATTTGACCTCCTGGCTGTTTTAAGACATGTGAAACTATGAACACATCCTTCAAAATAATGGATTCTAGTTTCTTCTGGTGACCGATTGGTTATGCAGACTCACCAGTAAATAGGACCAATCATCACTGAAACTGATGGAAAATAAAACTATTATTTATTTGAATAAGCATAAAAAAGCATCACAGTCACAATTTGAAAATATTAGTTTCTATGAATGATTTCAGAAAAACGTATAATCTTTGAGGTGTTTAGATGTTTGTTTAACCCTCCTGTTGTCCTCGAGTCAAGGAAGGAAGGGAGGAAAGGAGGGAGGGAGGAAGGAGGAAGGAAGGAAGAAAGGAAGGAAAGGAGGGAGGGAGGGAGGGAGGAAAGAAGGAAGGAAGGAAGGAGGGAGGAAGGAAAGGAAGGAAGGAAGGACAGAGGAAAGAAGGAAGGACGGAGGAAAGAAGGAAGGAGGGAGGGAGGGAGAAAGGAAAAGAGGGAGGGAGAAAGGAAAAGAGGAATGAAGGAAGGAAGGAGGGAGGGAGGAAAGAAGGAAGGAAAGGAAGGATGGAGGAAAGAAGGAAGGAGTTAGGGAGAAAGGAAAAGAGGAAGGAGGAAGGAAGGAAGGTAGGAGGGAGGAAAGAAGGAAGGTAGGAGGGAGGGAGGGAGGAAGGAAGGAGGGAGGGAGGAAGGAAAGAAGGAACAGTCAAAACAGACGGGGTCAATTTGACCCGGGAGGACGACACAGAGGTTTAATTTGAATTCACACTGAGCAGGTGATAGTATGTTGATGTGACTGCTTCCTGTCTCCTCCAGGCACATATTCCAACATATATAACAGACCCAAAGTCATCAAAGAGCCTCCAAAGGTAAGAAAAGTCTTCATTTTGTTTTATTTAACAGCTTTAAAATGACAAAAAAAAACCTGAAAAGATAGAAACCATAAAAAGATAGTAACCAGGATGAAAGAGCTTATTATCCTACATCTGGTAGCCTGAAGAACGTGGTGAGGACAGGTGTTTGACCAGCTGGTGGCGCCCTTCACACCATCACCATCATCATCATCACTACCTGTGACGCTGCTTAGGAATGCAGTAGAGCCTCAGCTGTAAACTGGGAATGTGACACAAACCAGTCTGCAGATTTACGACATAATGACATCAGAGACAGTAACCTTTAATGTTCTGCGGTATGTAGAAGCTTCTGTTACAGGACGATCAGGGTTACTGGAACACAACAAACTTTAAGCACAAACAGGTTTTCAGACATGTGCTGCGTGTGGCGGCTGCTTGTTTTCAGCTGCGATAATCAGAAGAATCAGGGAGGGAGATTTTAGAGAAGAAAACACAACAAATAAACTGAGGCAGAGTCAAATTGACCCTGTTTGTTTTGACTGTTCCTTCCTTCCATCTTTTCTTCGTTCCATCCTTCCATCTTTCCTTCCTTCCTTCTTCCCTCCCTCCATCTCTCTTTCTTTCCTCCCCGTACCTTCCTCCCTTCCTTCTTTCCTCTGTCCTTCTTTCTTTCCTTCCTCCCGTCCTTCTTTCCTTTGTCCTTCTTTCTTTCCTTCCTCCCTTCCTCTTTTCCTTTCTCCCTTCCTCTTTTCCTTTCTCCCTCCCTTCCTCTTTTCCTTTCTCCCTCCCTCCCTCGTTCCTTCTTTCCTCGTTCCTTCTTTCCTCCCTCCTTCCTTCCATCCTTCCTTCCTTCCATCTTTCCTTCCTTCCTTCCTTCTGTCTTCCCTCACTCCTTCTCTTTCTTTCCTCCCCCCTACTTTCCTCCCTTCCTTCTTTCCTCCCTTCCTCTTTTCCTTTCTCCCTCCCTCCCTCCTTCTTTCCTCCCTCCCTCCCTCCTTCCTCCCTCCCTCCCTCCCTCCTTCCTCCCTCCCTCCCTCCCTCCTTCCTCCCTCCCTCCTTTTCCTTCCTCCCTCCTTCCCTCCTTCCTTATTCCTCCCTTCCTTCCTTGACTCGAGGACAACAGGAGGGTTAAATGAAAGAGAACAGTGTAGACCTGCTCTGTGGAAATAAAGATTGATTGATTGTGTTTCCAGGAGAAGCCGATCCTTGTCTCCAGTAAGACGGGCATCCCGCTGGACGTTCTCCCCTCCAGAGGTCCGACCAGCAAGCAGGTGGAGCGCATGACGATGATCAACGACTCGGACCTGCCCCGCGTCTCCACCCAGCCCCGATGCAAGGAGGAGAGCTCGGAGGAGAGGAAAGCCAGGAAGCAGGCCATCAAGGAGGAGCGCAAGGTGAGAGAGAGAGAGAGAGAGAGAGAGAGATGGGATGAGAGTTTAGAGGAAACTGGTTAGAGAAGATCTTTTTTATAGTCTGAAGTAGATTAGATCAATTCCTGGATGATGTTATTTGATCTCGTAGACATTCAACAATTGAGCCAAGATAACCTGATTTTGCAGTTTGATATAACTTCAGCAGCACCAAATACATAAAGAGAGTCTGACTTAATGTATTCAGGGCCTGATTTACTAAGATCCCTAATAAAGGTACTAGATTGCGTGTTTCGTTTGCGTGCGTTTTGCAGGTGATCTACTAAGAATAACTGTAAATGAAAACAGGTGCAACAGGTGCAGACAGCAGTATTTAAATGAGGGTTTTGTGTCTTAATGGAGAGTTTGGACGAGCAGAAAGCTGCAAGAACAAAATGAAATGTGATCAGGTTCTAGTGGAAGAGGTTAACTAATATATTGAGTTATAACAACAACAAATATTACCAGAAAAACCCACATATGGGAGAGTATTAGTGATGAAGTCAATGCTGTTAGTAAAACCACAAATATTAACACAGGTGGAAAAACTCTGTCCTGTATGTATTCTGTCATTGTGCCTCCGTCTCTTCGTCTCCATAGTAACAGCAGGTTAATACCTGTCCTTCAAACGTATCATTTATAGACGCAGTTAGCGTCAGAAATAATACCTTCAGGTTTGGTAAATAACATATTTGCATTTTCTCCTCCCTGTATTTTGCACACTGGGGTTGAAACGTCTCATATTACATTCATTACGGTAAACCTTTAGTAAATGAGGCCCTTACTGTATTAGTTAATCATTCAAAACAGTAAAATCCCCTAAAACCACTGCATCTCTGAACTGTGTTTTTAACCAAATCGCACATTTAGGCTGTTCTGTATCATCTCATTTTTGATAACTTATAACTTCTGTCATAGTTTTTCACTTCCATCCACTGAGCCTCTTTCCTTCCGTCCTTGACTCAAGGACAACAGGAGGGTTAAGCAAATCACAAGTATTTCCATATTTTCCATTCACTGAAACAGTTTGTTCTTCTGTCCTGCTTGTCTGTACATGACTGACAGTGGAGCCGTCTGTGTGTAAACTTCCTTTAAACTCATCAGTGACTCAAAAACTGTACAATTTCTCTGCGGTTTCAAATGATGTGGCAACAATTCTCTGTACCTGCGGAGGGTTTTTATAGTTAACAAATCTCCTGTTTGGATCCAAACCAACAATGAGTAAGTGTGTAAAACCATTAAAAACAAGTTAGTGAGTCACTCCGCTGCTCTGGGTCACATGTTCTTTAACTATGAAGACTTTGGGTCAGGATCCAAAGAGTCAAGAGAGAAATCACAAGCTTTAAATAAGTCTGACAGATTTAACTTTGTTGGTTTTGATCTATTTAATAGGATTTGTTGATATAATAATTATAATAATAATTATAATTGCCTAATCCTCAAACAATCGGCTCTAAAAGACATTTTAAGTCAGCGATTTAGTGGATTTTGTTCTGTGTCAGCTCTTTAAACACAAACACCTTTATTCAAATATTTATCACAAGACATCCATCATCAGTGCTGCAGTCAGACCTATTGTGATAAGGAAAGGTGTGGCGATGAAAGACAGCAGCAGCCACAGAGGAAACGAGATCAACAGGAGAGTAAGAAAATAATTGACCGTGAGTTTCTGTGTTTTTTAACAGGAGAGGAGAGTCGAGAAGAAAGCCAACAAGATGGCGTTCAAAGAGGAGAAAGTCCGACAGGAGAAGCAGATGTTGAGCCTGAGGACGAACGTTCAGGGGTTGAAGCTGTAGTAGCCGACCGCGGACGCTCGGCCCGCACAGACTTTTTCTATCCGTTGGCGTTGGTCGGTTGGCGGTCACGCTGCGCTGAGCTTCAGTGGAGCTGACAGGACGACAAACAGCCCCAAAACAAAGAGGACTGACGGGTTTCTGACAGACTTTATAACAGAGCCGAGGGTTCCTCAGTTCACCGTGAGAGACCTTTAATTTAACCCTGCTTTGAATAAAAAAGGAGAAACTTTATCTACAGTCAACCAGCTCAGGTCATTGAGTCAAATCTGTATGATATGAGTCAAACTGTTGGCTTTGAATATCTGCAAATACAAGACGACCAATAGAAAATGAATCAGCAGCTATTTTTCGAATCGGATTGTTTTTCAGTTTTTAAGCAAAAATGCTGAAACATTTTCTGTGTGAGCATTTCATAGTTTTCTTCGTCTCCTGTGATGTTAAACTGAAAGACTTGAGGGTTTTGGATCGTCCAATTAAATCACTCAAATATTCTGCAGATTAATCGATAAAATAATCTTTATTTGCAGCCTTGTCTGGTCAGATTGGTTTCAGTGTATCTTCCACAGCTGCTCATGTTACTTAAGAACACTGCCTTCTTCTGCTAAATGGAAAATACCTCAATAAAGATTTTAAAATATATAGTTTGCATCTCTACCGAACCTGATTTGTATGAAAAGCCCTGAGTTAATAAATGAAAATATCAATATTGTTGTATATTCTTTATTAAAAAAGACTCAAACACCATTTTAAGTTCTTCTATTCATACACTATGTTTCCCTGCCTCAGACTGAATCAGCTGTAGTGGACAACAGGAAGCTTACTGGCCAGTTAAACTTCATTTAAGCGCACAGAACATTTCTCATTTCATTTCAGTGCAGTTGAAGAAAAATCTCTTTCTTTAGCATATAACCAGAAAATAAACAAACAAACAATGGAGCAATGATCATAAAAACCAGAGTGCAACATAACAACCACACACATTTGTATAAAATCCATTTTACAACAATCTGCTATTAAATATTAAAATGAGAATCCTTGAAGCATTGTAAACAAACTCGATTCACTTAATGGAAAAAGAAAAAAACAAACCCTCCAGAGCCGGTTTCACAGGTGGAAAGTTTCCAATGATCAGGTGTGGCACAGTTGGCAGCTATATATGACATCAGAGTGGAAAGTTTAGAATAAGTTTCATTTAACCGTCCTGTTGTCTTCCCGTAAATCACCTGGTCTGGTTATCACCCAATTCTGTGTTAGACCTTTTTATCTACTTATCACCACCGGTTTTACACATTTTTTGGAAATGATGGTCACTAGGCCTCATTTAAATGAAACTCTGCTTCATTTTTGAGTGAACATCTGTCGTCCTCCTGGTTTAAAATTGACCCGAAGACAACAGAAGAGTTAAAGAAAAAGGAACAAACTAAATAAAGTGCTAAAAAAATGCTTGAAAATGACATTTAAAAAAAAAGCTTCAACAAGCAGCAACCATCTCTTAACAGAAATACCATTAAAAGGTCAGTCTGGTGATTCTACTGTATTTTTCTTAACTGTCAACAAATCTCAAGTTTGGATCCAAACCAACGATGAACTAATCTATAAAGTTTAATGAGTGTATCAAAGCCTGATGTCTTGTTCCTCTGAGCCATAGATTTCACTTATTGTCCAAAAACTACTAACATGTCAGGACACACATGCTCAGTGACTGAGAGACTGAGAGACTGAAAACATCATCACTGTTATTAGTCTTTTGAGTCATTTCCTAAACTAATGAACCAACGTGACTAAACTCTTCATAATGGGAACGTGTCTCCCAGTGCAGCGGTGTGACTCACCAACATGTTTTTAATGGTTTTTGGAGATTAGATATATCAGACTTTGGATTCACTTGTTAGTAGATCAAGAAAGGGAGGGAGGGAGAAGTAAGGAAAGGAGGGAGGAAGAAGGAAGGAAAGGAGGGAGGCAGGAAGGAAGGAAGGAAGGAAGGGAGGGAGGAAGGAAGGAGGGAGGGAGGAAAGGAGGAAGGGAGGAAAGGAGGGAGGGAAGGAAGAAAGGGAGGGAAGAAGGAAAGGAAGGAGGGAGGGAGGAAAGAAGGAAGGAAGGAAAGGAGGGAGGAAGGAAAGGAGGAGGGAGATGGGAAAGAAGGAAGGAAAGGAGGGAGGGAAGAAGGAACTTGTTAGTAGATCATTGCTCAGCTCTGAACATGAGATTTGTTTAACAAGAAGGAAAACAGAGAAAATCAATCAGCCTCATCCTTTAATTTCAACGTTTGCTTTAAATAATCCAAAGACTTCACTGCTCTGTGTTCAATGAAACTATTCTCTACTAAAAAAAACCCTGAAGACGACATGTTCAGAATCAACCAAAACCAAACTCCCATTCACCTGCATCCTTTGTATTGGAACATCTGGACACGTATCTCCAAAACTTGGGTAAATAAAGCCGAAACTACCCAAGTAGAGGTAAGTGAAGTGAGTGGATGCTTTTTTGTTGTTGTTGCTTTTGAGTGAACTGGCTAAATACAAAATTACAAATGTTAGCAAAAAAATAAAAACATAACCATACGTTTCTGCTGATGCTAAAAAGATAAAAAGAGCTTTTTCTTCTTTTAAAAACAAACAAACCTGTAGCTTCAATAATCTGCAGTGAAACATGATATAATGCCCCTGGGATCAAGACTGAATGAGGGCCATCGAACTGCATCTGTAACCAGTTTGATACCCTGAGACGAAGAGGAGATCAACCACAGTGTTATCGTCTTTAAAATAAAGGCTGTTTGGTAGAGCACAGTGGCCTTTTATCTATAAATGACACTATGAGAGCGCTGATAGTGAACCAAAATGGTAAAGTAGCAGCCGGACAGCTAAACAATGAGCTGAAACTCACTATAAAGCTCCGTAAAGGCGATGGAAGGCGCCCTTAATGTCTTGTATGATCCTGCTGGACAGTCTCTTTGGACGATTCACTGGACGTATAAAACAGTGACTTCACAGAATAAAAGTATAGATTAGATACGTGCGTTTCATTCACTCAGCGAGAAGAAGGTCTGAGGTTGATGGGAGTGCAGCGCTGAGGTTCTCCAGAGCTAGACAACGTCCTGAGGTTACTAGTTTAGGTCTTGTAGCTCAGAGGTATGAGTCGTCATTAAGGCTTTCGGGATCACCTGAGGTATAATCATTCTTCAATGTACCTGAAGTCCTCAAGTAGTCACAATTTACCCTCTACTCCTTGTATCCCACTACCATATCTCCATCACCCATGTCCACGTGAGTGTGTGGACAGTCGTAGGGTGACCTTCCCTCCTCCTCCTCCTCCTCCTCCTCCTCCTCCTCCATCGAAACAAGCGAAACACACTCCGTTTTCACCGAGTCATCTGGAGAGTCGTCATCTGTCCTTTGTCCCTCTGACGTCAGCCCCCCAGCTTCCAGTTCCTCGCTGCTGCTCTCTGAAAGTCTTCTCTCTTGGTAAGCGGACCTGGGAGCGTCCTGGAGATCAGAGCCGGCGCTGTTATCGTCTTCGAGTCTCCCGTAGTGATTGATCTCCTCCGAGCTGCCTGAGAGGCTCTTCTTGCGGTTGGGGGCGACCACTTCAACCCTACTTGGGTCACTTTCAGACACAATGTGATTCCCTGGTCCTCTGTTTATCAGAGGTTCCTATGTGACAACAAGACAGGGACGACCAAACAGGTTAAACACAAGTAAAGCAGCATGATGAGCTTTCGGGGGAGGGGAGGGTTTCTTAGCAATTTAAGACCTTACCAGAGTACTTGGTTTGGGCGGTGTCTTCATTGTCCATGCCTTCACTTTGCAGATGAGGAAAGTTACCCCAATGATAATGAGGAGAAGGACGACCAGCATTATAACAAGGGTCATCACATGGGGATCTGCAAAAATATATACATGTTTAAACCTGCATCAGTTCATTTTAACACAAAACATCAATACTAACACTGTATAAAGTTCATTTGTTCAACTTGTCAGCAAACAGCTACATATTTACGAGCAGTTACTGATCAACATCATTCATTTAGAGTCGTGTTTCTGTCCAGCTGCTGAATGTAAAGTCCAGTATTCTCTCTTTTAGCTCTGTTTTTGGTCTCTACCAACTCCTGAGGGAAACATCTAAATGCTCCACAATGTTCACCAGCTAGTCTGCAGATAACGGTGTCTGTTTGCCTGTTTGGTGCTGAGCAGGTAGTGCACAGTGGCTTTTTTATTTTTTATTTTTACAGCTTTTTTTCTCTATAAATGACGCTATGAGAGCGCTGAGAGTGAACCAGAACAGAAACGTTGCAGCCGGACAGCTAAACAATGAGCTGAAACTCACTATAACCATCTGATTCACTGGCACAGATGTTGTCCTTTTCTCTGAAAGGTATACGGCCAATTTCATTCTGAAACAATCCTCCTTTCAGCTTAACACACGTATTCTTGGCCCCAGGGACATTGAGTCTGCAGATGTTCTGGTCAGGTCCGCAGTTCTCAGAATATTCAGTCTGCAAATCACAGAACATACAGTAGACAATTCATATCAACAAAGCTTTTCATCTTATTTGTATTAATTCCAAACTCTACTGCTAACCCTACATGAACCGTAAACTGCAAGTCAGCTGCCTGTGCCGCCTCGCCGTGTTATTTAACCCTCCTGTCGTCCTCCCGGGTCAAATTGACCCTTCTCTTTTGACTGTTCCTTCCTCCCTCTTTCTTTAATGTTTCCTTCGTTCTTCCCATCCTTCCCTCTTTCTTTGCTCCCTCCTCCTTCCATACTTCTTTCCTCACTTCCTTCTCTCCTTACTTCCTCTTTTCCTCCCTCCTTACTCCTTTCCTTCCTTCCTGTCCTTCCTCCCTTCCTCTTTTCCTGCCTCCCCCCCTTATTCCTTTCCCTCCTTCCTTCCTCCTGTCCCTCCTTCCTCCCTTCCTTCCTTCTTTCCTCACTTCCTTCCTTCCTTGACGTGAGGACAACAGGAGGGTTAAAAGTGAAGTGTCTAAAGTTAATTGCACTTACCCCGTCTACCAACACTTGGAACGAAAAAGTGTGATCACCCCACTTGACGGCCTGGTTCAGTTGTTTGTAGTAGTTGAGTGGATTCTGGAAACTCAGCGAACCATCCACGGTCAGTTTAACAGGAGGGAAATCTAACTGGCCTGCAAAGAAATTCATAGTTTTATCTCTGCGGGGGAAAAGACCGCACATCAATCAACATATCCATAAATTAACATATTACTTACAATTGAAATTAACAGTCTTTTTATCATTATAGGAGAATGATATAGACTCAGATTCGGACTCATTGACTCCTTGTATGGCCGTTACAGTGACAGAAATATAGTCCATGTAGTGATCATCAGATTCCCAGATGAAGTGGCTCAGATCATACTGATGGTCTGTGGTTTCATTCACATGTTCCCTTAAATAAAAGCAAAGAAACAGCAGATTAATCCTTCATGTTAATTATTCCAATGAGCAACAAAACATGTTTTAACATTTTAACTATATGGAACAAAACCAGTTATAAGTTTTGGAGCAAAAATGCAATTGTTTTGGTTTTAGAGTTCTTAAAGACCGTGTAAAAAGTATTTCAACCATTTAGATTTGAATTGTGGCGCTAGGCTTCACAAACTGTGTTTCAAGATTTCTGTGTCTGGATTTAATGGGCGGGTCTGAAAATCACCAATAGCACGGTTACACACTGGAGCATAAACCCGCCCCTGCTGCTGTAGAGGTATAAATACATTCAGCGCACACTACTACTACTACTACTACAGTCTACAGTTAGCCAGTTAGCTGAGTTAGCCGCCGAGCTAGCAGCAGAAAGCTCTCAGACCTAGCGTCCATGTTTCTGGTAGAGGTGGTGACTTTGATTGACAGGTGACACTTGGTAGGGGGCGGGGTTTCAGCGGACTCGGCGGGCACTCCCACAGCGTTTGGGAGAAGAGAAAGAGGCAGATTTTTACACAACTTTGAAGCCTAATTTCATATATTTGGCGATTTTTTTAATCATTCAAATTTTGACATACCACACTTTTCTGTGGTATGTCAAACTCAGAACATATTTATTCTTACTTTACACAGACTTTAAATTTGAGAAGAGTTTGCTGCTCGTCTTGTCCTGCATTCCAGCAAAATGCAATACATTTTTTTACATCTTTGGATTTTGGACTGTTTGTCAAATAAAACAAGACATTTGAATTTGTTTATGTTTTATAAGACCAAACAATTAGTCAATTGATTAGAAAAATAATCCTAAAATTAATTGATAGTTGAAATAGTTGTAAATTGCAGCCCTGCAACGTTTTTCTGCACAGTGGAGGATTATCACTGACATTTAAATTAATTTGGACATCAGATTGTAGGTTAACATGAAAAACTGCAAATATGTAGTTAAATTTCACTAAGAATTCAAGTATTAGCCAAGTTTTATTTTCTTTATTCGAATTTGGAAAAGTTGAGTCTTACCAGTGAGCTCCAGTTCCTTTGATGTTTACCCTGAATCTGGTTGGTGGCTCCTGCTCGCTGTATACCCAGTGGACTATGGTTGTGAGATTTTGGCATATCACAGTCACGTTTGTTGGAGGCAGAACTGCAGTAAAGATTATAGAAGACACAAATTAATAAACACATTAAAGGAAATAGTGTTTGGTAACTACCAACTTGTTTAGCTTATATACAAAAATGTGCAGATTGCCATGAAATCCTGAGCACATTCAAGTTCAACAGAAAAGCCTTTTATTTGGGACACAGGCTTTTCTCAAGCACCAGCCTCTGGGCAAAATGGCAATCATGCATGAAGTCCAACTATCAGATTATCCTTTTGATCTCCAGGAGTGTAGAGTGGCTAAAAAGTCCACCATGGTCCATTGCAGCCAAACACTGCATGCTTTGTTTAACACTCGTTTAACCAGAGGGGAAAATTCAAATCACCTGCTGAGGTTTACGCAATTCAATTCTTGATACGGTGCCACAATCTAAACCAGTTTCACAGTGTTAGCACCAGTATATTTATGACTCTAGTCCAAGTTTAAAAACAGACTGTAAACTGAGCTTTAAACCTTTTGTCTTGTTAGAAACAGTCATTTTTCACTTTTGTTTTTCCTACCCAACTGCAGAAAGACTCAATATACACAAATATAGATTTGTTTTTAAAGAACACTGATGCCACTTATACATCATATGGGATGGATAGATTGGAAATATTCAAGTATGTTAATGATTTGTCCCACAATGGGGGCATTTGCCTGGAGCACCTGCCAAGAAACCAGATAGCCTAGCCTCCTAAGCTATCCAATAATTTGTTTATAGCTACAACAATGTCCAAATCTGGCAACTCCACCATGAGGGCATAACGTCTAATATGTCTAATAAACAGCTCCAATGTGCAGTGGTGGACAGTAACGAAGTGAAGAAAGAAAATAGAGTAAACTAGCCAATTAGTTGTTTATCCATAAATGTCAATATACGTTCTTGTAGTGCCTATTTAACTGAAGATATTCAGTTCATATTTTCTATCTTTTTTTTTTAATGTAGAATGACAATAAAGCTGCTTTCCTTTCCTTGAGATATTTTTTTAATACTTTTACTTAAGTACATTTTTAAGCAAATACTTCAGTACTTTTACTTAAGTAATATTTTGACTAAGCTACTTTTACTTGTATTGGAGTAATATTTGACAAGGAGTATCTGTACTTTTACTCAAGTAGTGAAGTTGTGTACTCTGTCCACCTCTGCCAATGTGTGAGGTATAAATGCCTTAATTAATTTAATGGTAAGAAGACAAAGTAAGTTAGCAAGTAAATTCATCCAGTGTGTGTGCTAAGCTAAGCTAAGCTAAGCTAAACATTAATTTCTGTACTGAAGGAAAAAAGAGTAAATGGATATCCACCACGTTTAGTACATGATCAGTATTGTTTTTACTATTGATTGGTAATGATTACTAATATTATAGCCTATTATAAACATTGTATCAAGGTAGCACTTCAGATAAGATAAACTTTAATATCTTAAGGGAGATTTGTCTTGGGAAAGAGCTTCAGTCAAGCAATACAATAACTATCATATGAGTCAGGAGTGTATGGGTGTGTGGGTGAGAGCACTTTCGACCAAACAATTGACACGTCATTAAAACACCTCGCCCTTTGTTCCACATAGCAGTATTGTGGTGCCAGGCGACTGAACAAGGAAACAGCTTCAGCTTCAGCCTACAACAACCGGTAAAGTATGGGTGCCCTTCTACATTCCACTCAAGTCAAGTTTAATAACTATTGCCTCACCCATTTTTCATCTTATAAAGACATTTCTAATTTCTCAAGTGTGTTTAAAACAGCAGTCCTGTCTTTCTTGCTGTTACCATTCCTTCTGTTCATACCAACCATTAGAAGATCCCTTCATGATGCTCTTACAATATAAGTGATGAGGGATCAAATCCACAGTCCTCCTCCAATGTAAAAAATTATTTAAAAGTTGATCTGAAGCTAATATGAAGCCGTCCAAATGAGTCAAATCAGGTAGATATCTTTCAACGTTACAGTCTTTTTAGTACCAAAGTCCCTCTTTCTGTTACTATACTTCCATCACAGCTCAACAGGGAGATACTAAGAGGGAATTTGATGCTAAAAAGACTGTAAATGTGTATATATAACTTGATATGACTAACTCAGACTGCTTAATATAAGATAAACATTAACTATTAAATGACTGTGTGGACACACTGTGCATTCCGTCCTTTATCACTTCTATTGAAAGCACATTTGAAGGAGATCTTTTAACCCTCCTGTTGTCCTTGAGTCAAGGAAGGAAGGAAGGGAGGAAGACTGAAGGAAAGGAGGGAGGAAGGAAGGGAGGGAGGGAGGGAGGAAGAAGGAAGGAGGGAAGGAAGGAAAGAAAGAGAGAAGGAGGGAGGAAGGAAGGAGGAAAGGAGGGAGGAAGGAAGGAAGGAAGGGAGGGAGGAAGAAAGAAAGAAGGAAGGAAGGAAAGGAGGGAGGAAGGAAGGTAAGGAAGGACGGAGGAAAGAAGGAATGAGGGAGGGACAAAGAAAAAGAGGAAGGGAGGAAGGAAGGAAAGAAGGACAGAGGAAAGAAGGAAAGGAGGAAGGTAGGGGGGAGGAAAGAAAGAGAAGGAGGGAGGGAGGAAGGAAGGAATGGAAGAAGGAGGGAAGGAAGGAAGGGAGGAAAGGAAAGAAGGAAGGAAAGGAAGGAAGGACAGAGGAAAGAAAGTAAGGAAGCACAGAGGAAAGAAATAAGGAAGAAATGTAGGAGGGAGGAGGGAGGGAGTAAAGAAGGAAGGAGGGAGGGAGGGAGAAGGAAAAGTGGAAGGGAGGAAGGAAGGAAAGAAGGAACAGTCAAAACAGACGGGGTCAATTTGACCCGGGAGGACGACAGGAGGGTTAATAACCAATGTGTTGAGATAAGATCATCTTTGATGTCCCGAGGGCCAAAAGAGCTACACAGAGCTGCAACCAGGCAATGCAATACATAAGAGGCAATGCAGTGGTGCACTGGTGGAAAACAGTGTTGCACGCACCCTTCAAACAAACAATACATGAACAGTATAACACATAAACAAGAACCCACAATACAAAAGAAAAGTGCTGCACCCATTAAACAATGTATCAATGACATATACAGACAGGCATGGCTGCAATCAAACAATGTGAAAACACACATGACCAACCATGATCAATCTAATTCATGTAAGTCCAGATTACTGTCTGTGTACTACCGGGTATCCTAAATGTGTTGGATGGGTTGAGATCAAGTTCCTCTAAATGAAACTGCCATTTCTTTATAGAGCTGGTTTTGAAGATGAAGTTGATGAAGAAAAAGAAGAATATTAACGCTGCATTTAAAAGTTCAGGTAAGGATGCATTATGAGGATATATCAGTACAAAAACTCCACAACTCTGTACATAGAACAGTATTTTTATATTAACCTTCGTGTCGTCCTCCCGGGTCAAATTGACCCCGTCTGTTTTGACTGTTCCTTCTTTCCTTCCTTCCTTCCATCTGTCCTTCCTTCCTCCCTCCCTCCCTCCTTCTCTCTTTCCTTCCTTTCTCTTTCCTCCCTTCCTTCTTTCCTTCCTCCATCCCCCTTTCTGTCCTTCTTTCCTCCCCCTACCTTCCTTCCTTCCTTTCCATCCTTCCTCTTTTCCTCTCTCCCTCCCTACCTCCTACCTTCCTCCATCCTTCCTTCCTTCTTTCCTTCCTCCCTCCCTCCTTTGCTTTCTTCTTCCTTCCTCCCTCCTTTCCTTCCTCCCTTCTTTCCTCCCTCCTTCCTTTCCTTCTTCCCTCCTTTCCTCCCTCCCTCCCTCCCTCCCTTCCTCCCCTCCTTGACTCGAGGACAACAGGAGGGTTAAATGCATGTTTTTCACTGTCATAATATATTTTTTTGTTGAGGTAGTTTTGAACGAGGTGAGGTGACATGAAAGCGATGAGTCACGTAAAAGCGGTTCAGGTCAGGTTAAATTTTGTTCCCAGTCCAGATTACAATATTATTTGGTCTGCATTTTGGAGTATATGACCTATCCCCAACCAGAGAAGCACCTCCAGAGCAGACATGCCTTTAGACATACAGGACTTAGCTTCAATTGAATTAAGTTGGAGTTGTAATTATAGGAAAGACAAGTCTTCCCCTCCTCAAATACACCACGTGAGATACAAGATTATGAATCAGTTTGAGGTCAATGTACTGTACACAGGCCGAAACCTCACCCTGTTCTGTTCAGTAGAGCTTATAAAAGTGTTCTCCCTTTGACCTTTGCTTTACAATCTCTGCTGTTTACATCACAGCGTTGAAATTGTCTAATTAGTTACTAATTTATCAAACCGATTATAAAATGCCTATAAATCCACTGCATGGTGAAATCACATTAACAGATATGGCTGATTGTAACCTTCACACTTTGCAGATCATGATCAGATCCTTTACTTTAAATCAGCCTTAGTTAAAGTATTACAGTAAAAGTACTGCAGTATTATGAGTGATATAGTATGCAGTATTACAGTAGAAGTACTGCAGTATTATGAGTGATGTAGTATGCAGTATTACAGTAAAAGTACTGCAGTATTATGAGTGATGTAGTATGCAGTATTACAGTCAAAGTACTGCAGTATTATGAGTGATGTAGTATGCAGTATTACAGTAAAAGTACTGCAGTATTATGAGCGATGTAGTATGCAGTATTACAGTAAAAGTACTGCAGTATTATGAGTGATGTAGTATGCAGTATTACAGTAAAAGTACTGCAGTATTATGAGTGATATAGTATGCAGTATTACAGTAAAAGTACTGCAGTATTATGAGTGGTGTAGTATGCAGTATTACAGTAAAAGTACTGCAGTATTATGAGTGATGTAGTATGCAGTATTACAGTAAAGTAGTGGTTTGGTCCTCTGACTGATATATTATTATTATGACATCATTAGATTATTAATAGTGAAGCATCAGTGTTAGAGCAGCATGTTACTGTTGTAGCTGCTGGAGGTGGAGCTAGTTTACACTACTTTATATACAGTTAGCTAGTTTAGTCCAGTGGTTCCCAACCTAGGGGTGGGGCCCCTCCAAAGGGTCAGCAGATAAATGTGAGGGGTGGTGAGATGATTAATGGGAGAGGAAAGAAGAACAAAATAAGTTCTGATACACAAATGTGTTTTCAGTTTCACATGTAAAATACAAGTACCTCAGAATGTCTTTCAGTTCAGTTCAGTACTAAAGTAAACATACTTAGGTACTTTCCACCACTGCCCTTAGTGCCAATACCAATCACAAGTCTCCACTTTGAGACAAACAACAGCAGCAAATCCTCACATTTCAGAGGCTGAAACCAAGAAGTTTTCAGTGTTTTGACTTTATTAATCCATTCATCAAAACTGTGAGTTGTGTTTTTTCTCC